>NW_016157678.1:205155-205312 GCF_001687245.7 Rhagoletis zephyria | reverse complement strand
AGTTTTCGTATTTCTGAAAATCTACCGTTACATGGGAATTTTTACCCGAGTTATCGTGTGCACAGATGGACGGACAAGCAGTCGCTGCTTTAACGATTTTTCTTTTCATTCTGATCATTTATGTATACATTTGTCTATATCTATCTCGATTCGTTTT
>NW_016157678.1:189576-203412 GCF_001687245.7 Rhagoletis zephyria | reverse complement strand
TTTACATAAAAGCATTGCCAGACTAAACTTTACATTACACGTTTTATACAATAATGAGATCTTTAGACCTAGCAATATAATATTCTAATCATATAATGAGAAACTGCTACAATCTCGTCCTTTGACGTGTAAACCTCGCCCCGAGTACACGTCAAGGTTGCTATTCACGGGTCTTCCTTGGAAGGCCACGCTTCCTCAAAGGCTGGGCAGGAGCTGCAGCTTCATCTTCGCGAGTGATCTTATATAGGGTTAGTGCGAACACATGATAGGTCCCAAGTGGAATGTTGAGGTTTTCTCGCGACGCAATCTCGTACGAGGATGAACCAATCTTGCGTATGATAACGTAAGGACCATCTCGCTTTGGGGCAAATTTTGCTGTGACGCCCTTTGCTGCTTGACTCAGAACGTGGGTGGTCACTAATACGTATGTGCCAATTTCGAATTCTTCTTGGGGACGTCTGTGTTGTCCTGCTGAAGCTTTGTTTTTATCTTGGAGGCGCTGCTCAATTTCCCTTGCAGACTTCAAGGTATTAGTGATGCTTTGAAGGTAAGGCGAAATTTGTGGAATGAAGTGTGCGCTCTCCACTATAGCTCGTACGTCATGCTGGACATCAACGAGCGGGCGTAATTCTCTCCCGAACTTTAAATAAGCCGGGGAGAAGCTTGTACTCTGGCATTTGGCGGTATTCATCGCAAACCTCATGGAAGGTAGATGCTGGCTTCACTTAGTGTGCTCGTTGCCAACAAGAATCGCCAACTGTGCTTTGAGGTCTCGATTCTTGCGCTCGACTGGGTTAGCCTCCGGATGGTAGACGGGTGTCAGCTGCTGCTGGATTGCCATGGAATACGTCACCATTTTCATGATCGCTGACACGAACTGGACACCATTATCAGACTTCAGTCGTCGAGGTATACCGTACCGTAGAAAAATTTCATATATTAGCGTCTTTGCGCACGCTTCCGCAGTTGCTTCGCGTAGGGGAAAGATTTCGGTCCAGCGCGAGGCCACATCTTCAGCTATCAGTATCCAACGGAAACCTTCTTCGGTTTGTGGTAGAGGCCCAAACAGATCAACTGTTGGCACTTCAAACCGCTGCTTGCTACTGGTCGTTTGTAGTAAACCCATGGGTTTCAAGTTTGCTAACTTGTAGCGTTGACATTCAATACAAGTCTTAATGTGTCTGGCGATTTCAGCGCGCATCCCTGGCCAGTAGTAGCGACTAGTAATTCGAGAAATAGTGCGCTCAGTACCATAATGGTCAGCGGTATCGTCATCGTGGTACTTTTGGAGAATCGCCTTGCGTTCGTGGGATGGTACAACAAGCTGTGCGTCTTCATCGTCGGCGTTATAGCAATAAAGTATTCCGTCGTTTAGGACATAACCTCTATTGGACCAAAACATGAGGTTGTCGTCTTGAGATTCCAAGGATGCAATAATCGTTTTGATGTACTCATCCTGGAGTTGCTCCTCGCGTATTTCTTTCGTACTTCGCCTGGGTAGGTCAACATGAAAGGCGCAAATGCAAGTTGGGGAATTGGTATGCTCCTCTGCATTACATGGCGGACGGGATAGCATATCAGCTAGACAGTTACTTTTGCCGGGTGTGTATTGAACTTTGAAGTTGTGCTGCTGGATTTGCAATGCCCATCGTGCGAGGCGTCCTGATGGAGACTTCATTGTAAGCAAACATTTCAGCGGCTCATGGTCAGTTATAAGAACGATTTTAGCTCCCTCGATATATCCCCGGAACTTGGAACAAGCCCAGATTATAGCCAATGCTTCCCGCTCAGTTCTGGAATAGTTTCGTTCGGCCGCAGTTAACAATCTGCTGGCGTACTCGATGGGATGCTCATCTTGGCCCTCCCCCTGGAGTAAAGCTGCTCCAAGGGCGTATGCACTGGCATCTGTCTTCAGCACAAATGGCNGGTCTTCAGCACAAAAGTCATGTTATCTTGCGCTTGCTTCAGGATCGGCGTGGTTGACAACTTACTTTTTAAGGAGTCGAGCGCGGCTTGCTGCTTTTCAGTCCACGACCATACTGCATTCTTTTTCGTTAAGTCCGTTAGTGGTTTGGAAATTTCCGCGTAGTGGTTTATGAAACGTCTATACCATGAACAGGTTTGGATGAATGAAATGAGCTCTTTCACATTTTTAGGCTCTTTCCGCTGGCTTATTGCGTAATTATTTTTTGGATCAACATATATACCATCGGCTGTGAGGATGTGACCAAGGTACTTTACGCGTTCTCAGCAAAATCAGCTTTTGGCATTGTTGATGCGCAGCTTAAATTTACGTAGCTTATATAACACGGCGTCGATGTCCTCAATGTGTTGCGTAAAGGTCGATGAACAGACAATAAGATCATCAATGTACGCCAGGTGTTGAACTTTCGGAACTGCTGCTTTGAAGCGATCGATGAGACGTTGGAATGTGGCAGGCGCATTCCGTAACCCGAGAGGCATTCTTATGAACGAGAATGTGCCAAAAGGTGTGATGAGGCACGTTTTATCACGATCTTGGTCTCGAACCTTGATCTGATAGTACCCGCTTTGAAGGTCCAACGTTGTCATAAACTTGGTACTCTTTGCTGCGTGCAGAAGGTCATCTATGCGAGGCAGAGGATACCTATCTGGCCCTGTTATGGCATTCAATTTTCGGTAGTCGACACATACCCGTACTCCGCCGTCTTTCTTTGGTACCATGACCACTGAAGATGCCCATGCAGACTCACACTCTTCAATAACGTCGTTTTCCAGCATTTTCCCTATTTCAGCTCTTAACTCGTGCATTTTCGCAAATGAGAATCGATAAGGTGCACTGAAGATAGGTTCATGATCGCCTGCTTCTATTTTGTGCTCAGCGTACGGGGTCGCTTCATTTATGCATCCAAATGCTTCTGCGTGGTTTTGGAGGACGTAGTCGAGCTGCATTTTCTGTTCATGATTCAAGCCATTGCCATCAGTCGGTTTGACAATCTTGAAATCTATGGAGTACAGTCTTGTAAAATCTCTGTCGTCCTGATTCATGGGATTATACAGTAAGCCTTTAAATAAGTTTTGCTGCGACTTCCTGTCTGCAGTTACCGCATCCGCTGGTATGGCTTGAATATGGCTTGGATAGTGTGCGGAGAGTACTGATTGCCGGGAGTTTCTGGACCATATGACTCGAATTCAGACATATAGTGTTTTGTCCGATCTACTTCTCGCTCGGACTCTTCGTCTGCCATTCTCTTTGGATATGTTTTCGCCACTTTCACAGTCTACAATAGCTTTAGCTTAAGAGGGAAGGCAGGCGGGAAATCAAAATGCTGTGTAGGATCATCTTCATAATACCAGTACGGGTGGCCCATGTTGAGGACTATACCAGCCTGCTCGAGAAAGTCAGTGCCAATAAGAGTGCGGTTGCTGCTAGCTGTCGGCAACACTATGAACTCGATGTTAAGGCATCGACCTGTAATCAAAATTTTGCACACAGTGTACAAACGCTCTTGCATGGATGTGCTACCATCCGCCAATGTGACTTCACATTTCACTTGTCGGTATTTACAGCCTTTGAGATCCATTATGGATTTCATATTTTAGTGTCGAAAAACGCTTAACCTGGCACGTTCAAAATTTGCACGTCGACCATCGGAATGTCTCATCCAATACAAATATCGCAAATAAAATATCGCAGGTTTCGTATTTCTGAAAATTACCGTTATATGGGAAGTGGGCGTGGTTACAGTCCGATTTCGCCCATTTTCCTACATACCAAATTTCGTTGAGATATCTCAATTTTTGCTCGAGTTATCGTGTACACGGACGGACGGACAGACGGACAGACGGACGGACGCAGACATGGCTTAATCGATTTCTCTTTGCATTCTGATCATTTATGTATACATTTGTCTATGTCTATCTCGATTCGTTTTGGCTGTTACAAACAACCGTTATGTGAACAAAATGAGTAACCACTTATACTAAAGAAATAACAAGTGATTTTCCGGCGCCATCTAACAAATTTTATATTTATTTTACAATATTTCGAATTTAAAATTCATCGTCCAGGGAAAGAATTTTACATTTGAGATTATGAGTATCAGAAACAGGTATAAAACAATGAAATCGACGAGTTCCAACAATGGATGAGGAATTTTAAAATCGAACTTTCAAAGCTTGCTCTTCCAGTGTATGTTCTTCGTTTGTACAAAAAACGGTTCGAATGGATTTAATTGATTCTTTTGCGAATTCGTATAACTGACGCGGGGTAATAATTTGATTATCATAAGGTATACTTGCTCGAGCTGCAGTTCTCTTGAACGTACCACCAATCCCATCACAAGGTAATTTTCCGTGCGATGTGGCAAAGAAATGCCACTCAGCATCTACACTAAAGTCCGCCTGATGATAGACCAGATTAATGAAATTTTTTTTATTTTTATATTGAGAACTGGCACCATCAGAGAAGTGGAAAATTTTTTTAACGTGATATTTTTCTTTCCAAATGTTAATAATTTTTCTGAGAAATAAATGTACAGCTACGGTGTCGTGAATTGAAGATTCTGAAATAACTACAAAGCTATTATGTTTCAATTGAGTAACGTCGCGATAATATGCAACCACAGGATGATCTTTAGCCCAGTGATAGCCCTGAACAGCATCTTGAATAATAAATCGGTAATTTTCAGAAAAATCGCTAAGAATCACAAACTCGCCCGGTTTTAAGTTATTTTTGCACTGATTTAAAAAGTCTTGTTGACTTTTTGCAATAAAATCGTGACTTCTAAGAACTTTCAAATCGTCACATAATTTAATTATGAAGGAATCAGTATCTTCGATTCGCCGAATTAATTCGGATCGATCTGTTGCAGTCCAAGTCATGTACGTCACTGAGTCAATGGAGTTTACGTCGCAAATTTCCTCTAAATGATTTTTAATACAAAAGTCACCAGGACATTCAGAACATTCACCAAGGTGGCAAGATGAAGTAGGATTTTCATATAACATTGCACTTAACATCTAAGTAATTTTTCGGAAATGTACAGTTATGGGATGAGTCCGGTAATTCAAAGGTTTTTATCCCTAACAATTTCAACTTTACATTTTTATTTTATTTTTATTTTACAAACACAGACGGAATGAGTTCCATTTTCACCAGCCAATATGCATTCGCGGGGACGGAATTCAGCAAACTTTGAAAATCCGATTTTCTCTTCAGAAAATTTTTCTTTGAAGTGCGCGTAAACTTATTTTGAATTACATAAAATTAAACGTTTTTGAACATTCGCACGGATACCCCCTACTTTTACTGAAAGGCAATCTTTTTTACCAGGCATGATACGGCTAATTTCATCACTTCTCTAAAACTCTTTCACTAATTCGTCGGTAGTGATACCTAATTGCTGATCTGTGCGTTCTTTGTGGAGCAGGAGCACCTATCCCTTCTTTCTGATGGATAGAATAAGCTCGGCGGGCTGTGTAGAATGGGACGTTAAAAGTTGTCTGAATTTTGGCAATCGAGGGACTTAGGAAGCATTGTAAGCAAATGAATTTTATCCGATGGTTTGTCGACACTTTTTAGCTTTTCTTTGATTTCGACAATGACGCTGTTAATATCGGAGCAATCTTCAGGATCACTTAAATTTCGATGCTTCAGGAGAGGCATATCGATCGTTCTCCTCTTTTTAGAAGCACTCAGTTCTTTGCACTTACTCGGGATGTTGGGTTGACCTAATGATGGCAGAGCTTTATTTAATGCTGCTATAACGATTTCTTGGCGCTCTTCAACATTGAATTCAAACTCCTCATCAGAGCTTTTGCGGTCACTAGATATAGACAAAGTCTCCACGTGATTTGATACTTCTTCACTTACAAACATTTTACAACCACCTTCTTTATGATTTTTATTGTCATTTGTTTGGAAAGCACTACGCAGTTTATTTCGTTTCAGACCTGTGTGACAAGATTTGCAAATGAATGAGCCATGTCCAATTTCTTTAGCGAATAATTGTCTATATTCTTCACTGGCTTTAATAATAGATCCAGATACACGTGAATGATTTTTTTTCCCCGAGTGGGTTACAACTAGGGTTGGGACAATCCGCATATTCAAATATCCGGATATCCATGCGGATTATCCGTTGACACGAATAAAATCCGGATAGTATGGATATCCGGTTAATGTTCGCTTGTGTAATTATTCGGATATCCGGATTTACGAAGATCCGGCTAATATTCGTATTTTCGGATATCCATAAAAAAATCAACAAATGGATTAATAATATTAGTGAATTCAATTATGCACACGATAGCGTGAATTAGCTCTTGACGGACTTGAAGTTGACCCTCTGTTTTGTATCGTTTTGTCACAATGTAAACGCATGGCACCACTTTTTTAAAAATGCTACAATTTGGTAAAGCATTCACCACGACCACAAGTATCGTAACAGCTTTTATTATTCCATCCATGATATTTTAAAGCCATGAAAAAATTCTCGCGGTCAATTTTATATTTTTTTTATTTTTACGAAGCGATACTTTAATTTCCCAATACCAGGCGCTCATGCATATGAAGTAGCAAGTTTTCTATACGCATAAATTTGTTTCATGAACTTTTTAATTCGTTTGTAGAAGCCTTTGAAACTCAAAAGTAGAATTTTGGAAATTTAAAAATTTATACAAACAATTTTGTGCGTAGAAACAGAAAACTTGTTACTACACATTTATGAGCGCCAGGTATTGGGAAATGAAAATATCGTTTTGATAACGAAAAATCCGGATATTCGGATAGCCGAATATTATCTGAGTTGCAGAGTAACCGGGGTTTTCATTTAGGTATCCGAATATTCGAATATTCGGTTTATCCGGATAGTTGAAAAATCCGGATGAAGTTCCCAGCCCTATTTACAACAATGCTTCAGGAGAGGCATATTTTCACAGATATTTGGTACAGAAATCTATTGGGAGTATGTAGTTGTATTGATGTTACGTCGACAAATATGATTAAAAATGGATGGCTTATTACCTGTTGAAACTGAATTTTGACGCAAAAGTAATCTTTTTGTCGAAATGTATAATTTTAAATTTTAATTACTTAAAAAAAAAAGTGAAAAATTTATTAATTTGTGCCAAATGATTAAGTTATCTCTGCCCGTTCAGGAGAAATGGCCAATCAAAGAAATGATTATGTTAATTTTAAATTCGCGATTTTTCGAAAAGTAAGAGGATTATTGCAAAATAAAGTATAGGGAAACAAATATTACCTGGACCTCTACCAAAGTACGAACCAATCTTGGTTATCCGAAAGAAAAGGTTTTTAAGTGGCCCACTTGACGTGTTTTGATGTAATTTGAATTTAAATTTTTTATTTTTTACATTTTTTTATCAGTCACTGCTTTACTAAACAATTAATATCTCAGGCCCTATATCGAGACACCCTTTAAAATTATGTCAGTTAAATCTTTGATATTCACTCCATCACATATATTTTTTGCAGATTTTTAAAAACCTGCAAACATGTTTTTTTAGCAACTTTCTAAATTGTTTATTAATAAACGTATAGAAAAGTGGACTTAAAAAAATTAAAAATCTTTTATAAATCTCTGACTCTTTGTCAATAAAAAAGTACTAATTGATTTTTTTGATACAACCAATATTTATCGAGTTATGATGTGATAAACAATGGCTTACGGCGAGACACCTAATATTTTTATTGTTGTATAACTTTTGAAAAAAATATGTGGTTTTTTTTTTGCGTTTACAAGCACTTCCTCTTCGATATATCTGAAAATCGAGCAAAAGTAGTTTTTCATCAATTGAAATAGTGTGGAATGCCTCACATATGTTTTCGAAGAACGTTCATGCTATCGCATTTAGCAATTGTACATTTACACGTCGCAAAAAACCCGACTAAAAAGGAAAAATAAATTTTAAACCAAAAATTCTATACAAAAACTTGAATTGTTTTAACCATAACCGAACATTTGTTTGTGTATACATTCATTTGTCGGTGCTCATGCTTCCTCACTTAATTAGGAAACAACACAGAGTTGATCACGAATTGATCCAGATTTCTATCAGCATCACATCGATGTTGAATTTGCGTAAAATAATGTCAATAATGTAAAATAATAATTGAAATCTCGATCGGCGTTCACTGAAACGCAGCTAGCCACTGTATACGCGAAAAAGCAATGTTGCCACAATTACAAATACATAAGGGCTATTCGCGATTCGGTGCATAAGAGCTGACAAATTTATGCAATTGCAGAAATATGCCATGGATTGTGAGCGACCTTTATTAAACTGTCATGGCAAAGCTTTTGCAAAACAATTTTTGTGCATCAGCTTTGGTTTTGTTTATGAATGCAATGCATAGCATTTTTATGCTATGGATTTTCGGTATTGCAAATTTGCTGATCTTTAGCCCAGTGATAGCCCTGAACAGCATCTTGAATAATAAATCGGTAATTTTCAGAAAAATCGCTAAGAATCACAAACTCGCCCGGTTTTAAGTTATTTTTGCACTGATTTAAAAAGTCTTGTTGACTTTTTGCAATAAAATCGTGACTTCTAAGAACTTTCAAATCGTCACATAATTTAATTATGAAGGAATCAGTATCTTCGATTCGCCGAATTAATTCGGATCGATCTGTTGCAGTCCAAGTCATGTACGTCACTGAGTCAATGGAGTTTACGTCGCAAATTTCCTCTAAATGATTTTTAATACAAAAGTCACCAGGACATTCAGAACATTCACCAAGGTGGCAAGATGAAGTAGGATTTTCATATAACATTGCACTTAACATCTAAGTAATTTTTCGGAAATGTACAGTTATGGGATGAGTCCGGTAATTCAAAGGTTTTTATCCCTAACAATTTCAACTTTACATTTTTATTTTATTTTTATTTTACAAACACAGACGGAATGAGTTCCATTTTCACCAGCCAATATGCATTCGCGGGGACGGAATTCAGCAAACTTTGAAAATCCGATTTTCTCTTCAGAAAATTTTTCTTTGAAGTGCGCGTAAACTTATTTTGAATTACATAAAATTAAACGTTTTTGAACATTCGCACGGATACCCCCTACTTTTACTGAAAGGCAATCTTTTTTACCAGGCATGATACGGCTAATTTCATCACTTCTCTAAAACTCTTTCACTAATTCGTCGGTAGTGATACCTAATTGCTGATCTGTGCGTTCTTTGTGGAGCAGGAGCACCTATCCCTTCTTTCTGATGGATAGAATAAGCTCGGCGGGCTGTGTAGAATGGGACGTTAAAAGTTGTCTGAATTTTGGCAATCGAGGGACTTAGGAAGCATTGTAAGCAAATGAATTTTATCCGATGGTTTGTCGACACTTTTTAGCTTTTCTTTGATTTCGCAATGACGCTGTTAATATCGGAGCAATCTTCAGGATCACTTAAATTTCGATGCTTCAGGAGAGGCATATCGATCGTTCTCCTCTTTTTAGAAGCACTCAGTTCTTTGCACTTACTCGGGATGTTGGGTTGACCTAATGATGGCAGAGCTTTATTTAATGCTGCTATAACGATTTCTTGGCGCTCTTCAACATTGAATTCAAACTCCTCATCAGAGCTTTTGCGGTCACTAGATATAGACAAAGTCTCCACGTGATTTGATACTTCTTCACTTACAAACATTTTACAACCACCTTCTTTATGATTTTTATTGTCATTTGTTTGGAAAGCACTACGCAGTTTATTTCGTTTCAGACCTGTGTGACAAGATTTGCAAATGAATGAGCCATGTCCAATTTCTTTAGCGAATAATTGTCTATATTCTTCACTGGCTTTAATAATAGATCCAGATACACGTGAATGATTTTTTTTCCCCGAGTGGGTTACAACTAGGGTTGGGACAATCCGCATATTCAAATATCCGGATATCCATGCGGATTATCCGTTGACACGAATAAAATCCGGATAGTATGGATATCCGGTTAATGTTCGCTTGTGTAATTATTCGGATATCCGGATTTACGAAGATCCGGCTAATATTCGTATTTTCGGATATCCATAAAAAAATCAACAAATGGATTAATAATATTAGTGAATTCAATTATGCACACGATAGCGTGAATTAGCTCTTGACGGACTTGAAGTTGACCCTCTGTTTTGTATCGTTTTGTCACAATGTAAACGCATGGCACCACTTTTTTAAAAATGCTACAATTTGGTAAAGCATTCACCACGACCACAAGTATCGTAACAGCTTTTATTATTCCATCCTGATATTTTAAAGCCATGAAAAAATTCTCGCGGTCAATTTTATATTTTTTTTATTTTTACGAAGCGATACTTTAATTTCCCAATACCAGGCGCTCATGCATATGAAGTAGCAAGTTTTCTATACGCATAAATTTGTTTCATGAACTTTTTAATTCGTTTGTAGAAGCCTTTGAAACTCAAAAGTAGAATTTTGGAAATTTAAAAATTTATACAAACAATTTTGTGCGTAGAAACAGAAAACTTGTTACTACACATTTATGAGCGCCAGGTATTGGGAAATGAAAATATCGTTTTGATAACGAAAAATCCGGATATTCGGATAGCCGAATATTATCTGAGTTGCAGAGTAACCGGGGTTTTCATTTAGGTATCCGAATATTCGAATATTCGGTTTATCCGGATAGTTGAAAAATCCGGATGAAGTTCCCAGCCCTATTTACAACAATGCTTCAGGAGAGGCATATTTTCACAGATATTTGGTACAGAAATCTATTGGGAGTATGTAGTTGTATTGATGTTACGTCGACAAATATGATTAAAAATGGATGGCTTATTACCTGTTGAAACTGAATTTTGACGCAAAAGTAATCTTTTTGTCGAAATGTATAATTTTAAATTTTAATTATTTAAAAAAAAAAGTGAAAAATTTATTAATTTGTGCCAAATGATTAAGTTATCTCTGCCCGTTCAGGAGAAATGGCCAATCAAAGAAATGATTATGTTAATTTTAAATTCGCGATTTTTCGAAAAGTAAGAGGATTATTGCAAAATAAAGTATAGGGAAACAAATATTACCTGGACCTCTACCAAAGTACGAACCAATCTTGGTTATCCGAAAGAAAAGGTTTTTAAGTGGCCCACTTGACGTGTTTTGATGTAATTTGAATTTAAATTTTTTATTTTTTACATTTTTTTATCAGTCACTGCTTTACTAAACAATTAATATCTCAGGCCCTATATCGAGACACCCTTTAAAATTATGTCAGTTAAATCTTTGATATTCACTCCATCACATATATTTTTTGCAGATTTTTAAAAACCTGCAAACATGTTTTTTTAGCAACTTTCTAAATTGTTTATTAATAAACGTATAGAAAAGTGGACTTAAAAAAATTAAAAATCTTTTATAAATCTCTGACTCTTTGTCAATAAAAAAGTACTAATTGATTTTTTTGATACAACCAATATTTATCGAGTTATGATGTGATAAACAATGGCTTACGGCGAGACACCTAATATTTTTATTGTTGTATAACTTTTGAAAAAAATATGTGGTTTTTTTTTTGCGTTTACAAGCACTTCCTCTTCGATATATCTGAAAATCGAGCAAAAGTAGTTTTTCATCAATTGAAATAGTGTGGAATGCCTCACATATGTTTTCGAAGAACGTTCATGCTATCGCATTTAGCAATTGTACATTTACACGTCGCAAAAAACCCGACTAAAAAGGAAAAATAAATTTTAAACCAAAAATTCTATACAAAAACTTGAATTGTTTTAACCATAACCGAACATTTGTTTGTGTATACATTCATTTGTCGGTGCTCATGCTTCCTCACTTAATTAGGAAACAACACAGAGTTGATCACGAATTGATCCAGATTTCTATCAGCATCACATCGATGTTGAATTTGCGTAAAATAATGTCAATAATGTAAAATAATAATTGAAATCTCGATCGGCGTTCACTGAAACGCAGCTAGCCACTGTATACGCGAAAAAGCAATGTTGCCACAATTACAAATACATAAGGGCTATTCGCGATTCGGTGCATAAGAGCTGACAAATTTATGCAATTGCAGAAATATGCCATGGATTGTGAGCGACCTTTATTAAACTGTCATGGCAAAGCTTTTGCAAAACAATTTTTGTGCATCAGCTTTGGTTTTGTTTATGAATGCAATGCATAGCATTTTTATGCTATGGATTTTCGGTATTGCAAATTTGCCAAGCCATGACAAATGGAAATGCGTGTATTTTGTTTGTGTATTGCAAATAATTTGCAATACAAATTTGCAATGCAATGATGCTAGGCCATTTGCACCGGATCGCGAATAGCCCTATAGTTTAGGAAGAGCCTGCCTGAAACTATACAAAAAAGCAAATAAGCAAATGGATGTATAGAATTGACAACAACAACCACGCTATCGAGTTTAAATAGCGGCAAATCAGCTGCACTTGATAGCAGTTGGTTGAATAAGGAAAATGAATTAGCAACAAGAGTTTACGGGATGTACATAGCTCAGTGGTTAACGCTTCTGACTTTGAACATCGAATACGCAGGTTCGATCCCTGCTGAAGTCTAGAAAAAAGAAGTCTGATGAGGAGATGTGGTGATCCCGGAAATAGTGCTATAACTTTTTGTTTACAATTACTGTATTATCAATTGTTTTAATTCTCATGTTGATATTTTCTACCATCTCCACTTTTGCTTGTTTTAATATTGTATTTCGCTCATCTGTTTCAGTCGATCAAACCATTGCATAGGCTTACAAGTATGAAAAGCGCCATTTTGTTTATTTACATTTGAAAACAGCTGAAATCACCTGATTTTCAATTCTCTCATTCTCCGCACAGAGTTACATTCAAGTTTCAATAACAACTTTAAAATGTAAACTGAGAAATATTTTAGAAAAATGTGTTTATATTGAATTGATTAAACAAGAAATTAAAAATGCATGCCAAGTCTTGCATTTCCAATAATAACGATAAATGTGTATGTTCCAGGCAATAATTTAAAATATTTGTGAAACTTATCATTTTGCGATGAAATAAAGAATGTACACGAAAAAAACTGGTCACAGTTAAAACGTTCTAAAACATAAATATATTAATGGAATTCAACAATATTTACATATATTTACATCTAAACTTAGTTTTATTGAAATTCGTTAAAAAAGAGTTAATTCTCCTTGTAATAAGCAAACGATCGCAATTTTGACTTTATGTCCTTCATTAGCCCTTGCACAGAAGTTTCAGTGATTTCCTTGGAAACCAGCTGCCATTTATTTTTGAATTGTTGTGCGTTTTTTACAGCTTTGTGGGTCTTAAGAAGTTTGGATTTCATAACGGCCCAGTAGGTTTCGATCGGCCGATGCTCTGGACAATTAGGTGGATTCACCTCTTTTGCTACAAAATACACTTTGTTTCTATGCTACCATCCTAAAGCCATTTTTCCGTAATGACATATCGCGAGATTAGGCCAAAAAAGCACTGGATCTTTATGAAGCCGTATAAGAGGTAAAAGTCGCTTTTGCAGACACTCCTTAACATAAATTTCTTGGTTAATTGTACCAGTGCTTACAAAAGGATCACTTTTGAAGACGCATTGGCAAATTGCCTGCCAAATGAGAAACTTTTTGGGAAATTTGTCAAACTTTTTGTTTTTATATTTATCTGCAACATTGCCTCTTTTATTTGCTTTTACGTACGATTCGTCATCCATAACAATACAGCCAAATTTTTGTATGAGACTGTCGTACAATTTCCGAGCACGTTGTTTCGCCAACAAATATTGCTTACCGTTGCGATTAGGTGCTGCATTCACTTTGTAAGAACGTAGTCCTGCTGTTTTGCATACTTTTTGTATATACGAAGACGC
>NW_016157678.1:182026-189551 GCF_001687245.7 Rhagoletis zephyria | reverse complement strand
CAAGCCATGACAAATGGAAATGCGTGTATTTTGTTTGTGTATTGCAAATAATTTGCAATACAAATTTGCAATGCAATGATGCTAGGCCATTTGCACCGGATCGCGAATAGCCCTATAGTTTAGGAAGAGCCTGCCTGAAACTATACAAAAAAGCAAATAAGCAAATGGATGTATAGAATTGACAACAACAACCACGCTATCGAGTTTAAATAGCGGCAAATCAGCTGCACTTGATAGCAGTTGGTTGAATAAGGAAAATGAATTAGCAACAAGAGTTTACGGGATGTACATAGCTCAGTGGTTAACGCTTCTGACTTTGAACATCGAATACGCAGGTTCGATCCCTGCTGAAGTCTAGAAAAAAGAAGTCTGATGAGGAGATGTGGTGATCCCGGAAATAGTGCTATAACTTTTTGTTTACAATTACTGTATTATCAATTGTTTTAATTCTCATGTTGATATTTTCTACCATCTCCACTTTTGCTTGTTTTAATATTGTATTTCGCTCATCTGTTTCAGTCGATCAAACCATTGCATAGGCTTACAAGTATGAAAAGCGCCATTTTGTTTATTTACATTTGAAAACAGCTGAAATCACCTGATTTTCAATTCTCTCATTCTCCGCACAGAGTTACATTCAAGTTTCAATAACAACTTTAAAATGTAAACTGAGAAATATTTTAGAAAAATGTGTTTATATTGAATTGATTAAACAAGAAATTAAAAATGCATGCCAAGTCTTGCATTTCCAATAATAACGATAAATGTGTATGTTCCAGGCAATAATTTAAAATATTTGTGAAACTTATCATTTTGCGATGAAATAAAGAATGTACACGAAAAAAACTGGTCACAGTTAAAACGTTCTAAAACATAAATATATTAATGGAATTCAACAATATTTACATATATTTACATCTAAACTTAGTTTTATTGAAATTCGTTAAAAAAGAGTTAATTCTCCTTGTAATAAGCAAACGATCGCAATTTTGACTTTATGTCCTTCATTAGCCCTTGCACAGAAGTTTCAGTGATTTCCTTGGAAACCAGCTGCCATTTATTTTTGAATTGTTGTGCGTTTTTTACAGCTTTGTGGGTCTTAAGAAGTTTGGATTTCATAACGGCCCAGTAGGTTTCGATCGGCCGATGCTCTGGACAATTAGGTGGATTCACCTCTTTTGCTACAAAATACACTTTGTTTCTATGCTACCATCCTAAAGCCATTTTTCCGTAATGACATATCGCGAGATTAGGCCAAAAACATGTTTAATTTTTTGCCGACATCTCTTACCGAAAGTCCAGGATTTTTCTTAAAAGCAGATAACACTTTTTTTCTGCCACTACCAGGGTTCCTTTTTAACGATAAACATTCATTGTATTTTTTAAGCACATAAGTAACGGTAGACTTTGGAAATTTTAGCTTTTTTGCGATGTCGTTATGGAACATGCTGGGATTTTCCAGCTCTTTGCGCAATATTAACTCGCGATCGATTTCTTTCTTGGTCCTCGTTTCTACACTGATTTTTGTTACTAAAAAGAAATGATGCAGTAAGGTGGAAAATGCTTCCAGCTTTTTAAGTGTCTACCGATTTTTATTTTAATGTTATGATTAACCGAGCTATGCTTGGTTATGTGCGACCAGTTTTTTCCGTGTACATTCTTTACAACAATGTGTGTAAAATTCGTTGTCATTGTTTCTGTTTTGAATACCATATTCGTACCTGCCGGTGGAAAAAATAGGTAAATTTGTATTTATTTTTAAGAAAATATATAAATTAAAATATATTCTTTCCAGAGCGACATACGGACAAGTAATATGATAAATTTGTATGATGAATACCGCGGACAATTTTTTGCATCAAAGTTTATATTCTAATTTTCATTTGAATTATGATATCAACAGGAATGCTTTGGAACGTATTTTTTGAAGACAAATTTTTTATAAATCTTGAGATTGTTGATTTATTTTAGACTTAAAAAGGCTAGTTTATATTAAAAAATATATTTAGACTAGAAGTATATAAACTACTTTTATTACGAATTGAAACGATTTTAATGAAAATGGTTACCATTAATAGTAGTATGACAGTTAGGTATAATTAATGTGACCAACTATTTCATATCTCAAAGAAGTACAGCTTAGGTTGGGTTAAGTTAAGAGATGATTCCATTTCATCTTGCTCTTGGAAACTGATACAAAAGAATCAGTTGAAATTCCTAGTCTCACCGCATGAATACCAATCGCGCAATAGCCTATCAGAACCCCCATCACTAGCCCTTGAGAGGTAACGTGTCCTTGAGGTGTAAAGTGCCCTATAAAAACATTTGCTGCAGCAGAGAAACGTCTTCAATTCCCTTTTTATGTTGCAAAAGGACCCGGTTTCCCTCATCCTAATAGCAGTTCGTGCTGCGACAATTCTGTATGCAATATCCGCAGGCGCTGTGTTCAACACATGTATGTTAAGCGTCAGTGTAAGTGTGGTTCCTAATGCTCCGCTAATTCATGTTTTACAAGTGTGGCCTTCTCTAGTGAGTTCCACCTAACCAGGACTCCTTGCAACAATATCGGCTTAAATCTTGTTTCCCAGAGCTTATTAATTAATTTGAACGAGAGACCCCACCTTTTACCGATAGCTCCCCTACAGCAATACAAGGCAGCCAACACCTTTCCAACCCTTTCCTCCATGTTAGGCGTCCACGACGGCCGCCGTTGATCGCCCCTGGTTACGTGGTTCAGGTAACCTTGAGCCAGATCAAAAAGGGTGTATAGAAATCGTACCTTAACCAAAAGTTCCACATCATCTACATAGGCGATCACCCGACAGCCCACTTTTTCCAGTTCCTCTATAAGGTCGTTTACAACCGCAATCCAGAGCAAGGGAGAGAGAACCTCACCATGTGGAGTGCTCCTATTGACTCTGCAGACGCTGTAGATAAGCCTTATTAAGTTGGTTTCCACCCCCAGATTATGANCAGAGCAAGGGAGAGGGAACACCACCTTGTGGAGTGCTCCTATTGACTCTGCAGATTCTATCCTATTCCTCTGCGACAGTTCTGCCACCAAGTAAACTGTAGATAAGCCTTATTATGTTGGTTTCCACCCCCAGATTATGAATATACTTTACTATTGCCTCCGGAGTGACATTGTTGAAGGCCCTCTCGATATCGAAGAAGGCCCCTACTGCATAATCTTCATGCGTGAAGGCTTCCTCTGACCACTTTACCAATGTGTACAGGGCAGTCTTCACCGACCTTTTTTTGCAATAACCATATTCAGCTCTTGAAAGACAGTCACGAGGAATCGCGTTTATTATGTCTATCAGTCTCTCTAGCGTTTTTAGCAAAATCGTGTTTAGCAAAAGCGAAGAGACTGGTAGGCCTAAAATCCACAGGGGAAACATGAGAGCCTTTTCCGGCCTTCGGGATGAACGCAACACTGACTACCCTCCAAGTCTTTGGGATGTACCCGGTCCTCACGCAGTTCGCATAAATAGGATCCAACCAATAGCACGACACCTTTAGAGCCTTTTGCAGCTGCGCAGGTATGATGCCATCGGACCCCGGCGACTTTAATGGTTTGAACGAATTTATCGCAAAGGCCGTTATATCATGATGATATTTTTTTATTTAATATTTTGAATTATTTATTGCCCAAATATGCTAAATTAATTAATGTATGTAGTTTGAAGCCTTTTATTTTAATGATTTTAAAAACTTTTCATTTAGAAATTCTAATAAAATCTAAGAACAATTGAACAAATAAAAATTGTACAGGTTTAAAAGAAGAAGGTATTTATACCTTATCGTCCAAAAGATCGGAGAAGGACAGGACCTGGGGAGAGATTCTGTAACCAGTTAGCGACAATTTTCGAATCGCTCTCGCGGTTTTTGACGCAAAAACATTTATATAATGCGTCAAAAAGTGCGATAGCGATCCGAAAATTATAACTAACTGGTAAAAGAATCCCCCTCCTGAAGTACAAAATATCGCAAAGAAGTACATTTGACTGTACTTCGAAGTACGAGGTACAAGAGCGAAAAAAGAAGTACTGTACTTCCGAAAGAAGTACGGTTGGTCACATTAGGTATAATGCATATTTGACAAGAAAGATAGAATACAAGATTGCGCCGTTCTGCGGTAAGCAAAGTCGAATTGGATGCTGAAAGAAAATGTGAGAACAGCCAATTTTCTTAATAATACATTTTTCGATAGAGAACGTGTTTCAATTGTGCTAAATTCTAATAGCCTTATTCATAAAAACTAAAGTAGCTTTAAAAAAAGGTTTACAAATTGAAAAAGGTTTGCAAACGGCAATTTAAAAAGCTTTTTAAAATTTTTATTTTTTATGAATAAGGCGATAAAAATATATGATTTAAAACAACTTTTAACAAGGAAAATACGAAAAAAGGTGACTTTTGCGGAAGTAGGTATTAGTGAATTGCAGTGCATTTAAAGTTACTGAGGTTTCGTTTACTGTTAGATCAGAATTGTTAAAATTGAGAAATACAAAGTAGCAGTACAATAATCATAGAAAAGATGATTGCGCCCTGAATGTTCCGGTATATTTTTTGGTTTCGGTTTGACAGCCAGCTGCTGTGATGATGTGGAAATTTACCACAATGAAGAAAAATATAACAATTAAGTGAAAAAAAATTGATTTTTACAAATTTAGTGAGCAGTAGAGCGTTTCAAGAACGATATTTCGAACAAATCGTTAATAAACAACTATTTTTCCTTCCCATCTGCTTTGGTATTGGCAAAAAAGTTGATTAGTTCCTGCCGGCGATCAAGTAATTTCAACCACAAAATACTATTATTTGCAAGAACCATTCACTAAAATTGTAACTAACTTTTTATTATTCAGTAATAGCAAGATGGAAAAAAAATTTAAACCAAAATTAGTAATATTTTCATGAATGTAGGTATAAAAGTTCACAGAGAAAACGTCGGAAAACAATGTATTGGCAACGACATAAAATGTATGGCAATTTAGATGTCAACAGAATAATAACTACCATAAAAAAGCATGAGAAAAGTGTGCGAAGGAGGAAATCTTTTCAATTTGAACAAAAAAAGCTTTAAATGCCTATCGCAATCCAGAGCAAGGGAGAGAGAAGACCACCTTGTGGAGTGCTCCTATTGACTCTGCAGATTCTATCCTATTCCTCTGCGACAGTTCTGCCACCAAGTAAACTGTAGATAAGCCTTATTAGGTTGGTTTCCACCCCCAGATTATGAATATACTTTACTATTGCCTCCGGAGTGACATTGTTGAAGGCCCTCTCGATATCGAAGAAGGCCCCTACTGCATAATCTTCATGCGTGAAGGCTTCCTCTGACCACTTTACCAATGTGTACAGGGCAGTCTTCACCGACCTTTTTTTGCAATAACCATATTCAGCTCTTGAAAGACAGTCACGAGGAATCGCGTTTCTTATGTCTATCAGTCTCTCTAGCGTTTTTAGCAAAATCGTGTTTAGCAAAAGCGAAGAGACTGGTAGGCCTAAAATCCACAGGGGAAACGTGAGAGCCTTTTCCGGCCTTCGGGATGAACGCAACACTGACTACCCTCCAAGTCTTTGGGATGTACCCGGTCCTCACGCAGTTCGCATAAATAGGATCCAACCAATAGCACGACACCTTTAGAGCCTTTTGCAGCTGCGCAGGTATGATGCCATCGGACCCCGGCGACTTTAATGGTTTGAACGAATTTATCGCAAAGGCCGTTATATCATGATGATATTTTTTTATTTAATATTTTGAATTATTTATTGCTCAAATATGCTAANTCTTTTTTGGTAATGATGTATTTTCAGTTATGCTATCTTATCTCAATTTACATAAAAAGTGGACTTAGCACGTTTGCGAACTAAGCCAACGATATGTAGTTTTTTCAACTTTATTAAAATTTTTTTAGTATTGAATGGCGCAACACAACTCTTTTTGTTGCACGAAACCCTTGAACACGTGGCTGTCATCTATTTCTTCTGTTTCGACATTTNGTTGTACAGGTCTAAAAGAAGAAGGTATTTATACCCTATCGTCCAAAAGATCGGAGAAGGACAGGACCTGGGGGGAGATTCTGTAACCAGTTAGCGACAATTTTCGAATCGCTCTCGCGGTTTTTGACGCAAAAACATTTATATAATGCGTCAAAAAGTGCGANTTTCAACTTTATTAAAATTTTTTTAGTATTGAATGGCGCAACACAACTCTTTTTGTTGCACGAAACCCTTGAACACGTGGCTGTCATCTATTTCTTCTGTTTCGACATTTCGCTATTTTGCATTTCTTTCATTTTGACGTCATTCGCATTGTCAGATTTTTGAAATTTTGGTTCGACATTCTGCTATTTCATAATTCTTTCATTCTCATGTCATCCATCTTCCATTGCCGTTCGCATCGTCGAACGTGCCTGTCAAACACTGCCGCCATCATGCTTTTCAGTTTGGCAGGCACGTCCGCTGTTATAAAGAGAATAGACAACAAGTAATTTTTAGCAAAAAAAAACCGACTTCAACTCTCACACTACCTGAGACACTACCTTTCCGATGCAAAAAGAATTATCGAAATCGGTTGACGCGGTCCAAAGTTATGCGGTAACATACATAGAAAAAAAAAAAAAAAAAAATATTCCGACGAACTGATAACCTCCTCCTTTTTTGGAAGTCGGTTAAAAAGGGGCATAGGATTCCATACTTGTAAGTCTATACGATGGATCAAACATAGCCAAATGTGTAAGTTGCACTTGTTTATGTTTATATGTATATATTAATGTGTGGAATTGTAAAAATGCATTTTTTCAGTCCTGATGATGACTTTAAACTGAAGTCGAAATATCGGCAAGTTTTGTTGGATTTTCATGTGGCCTTGAGCTCGAAAAATATACAATATACCATTTTTATACCCGAGCGCACATGCGCACAAGGGTATTATAATTTTGTTCACATAACGGTTGTTTGTAACAGCCAAAACGAATCGAGATAGATATAGACAAATGTATACATAAATGATCAGGATGAAAAAAGAAATCGATTAAGCCATGTCTGTCNGTTGTTTGTAACAGCCAAAACGAATCGAGATAGATATAGACAAATGTATGCATAAGTGTACATAAAGAATGTCAAGCTGAGTAGACGTGTTTGTCGGTGCGCTGCAGCTGTATATTTATTCCGAGTGGTTGATCAATTGTTTGCGTTTAAAGTGATAGCGGGTCTCACTGAAATATCTCTACACCTCATATCGAGTAGCTCTGTTGACAATATTTTGCGTATGCAATATATAGACCCCCCCTTATGATGACGACCACGGCAAATGTTTAAAGGACTACGATTTGAGGGTATGCACCTGGAATGTCCGGACCCTTAATGGGGAAGGTGCCTCTGCCCGGCTGGTTGATGTCCTCGTAAGGACAAAAGCTGACATCACCGCCATCCAAGAAATGCGTTGGACGGGGCAAGGCAAACAATGTCTGGGGCCTTGCGACGTCTACTACAGCTGCCATGTAAAGGAGCGCAAATTCGG
>NW_016157678.1:128331-180951 GCF_001687245.7 Rhagoletis zephyria | reverse complement strand
TGGAGAAGGACTTGGCTTCACTTGGCGTTTCCAATTGGCGTCAGTTGGCACAGAGGAGAAACGACTGGCGTGCTTTGCTGAACTCGGCCAAAATCGCTTAGGCGGTTACAGCGCCAAAAAAGAAGAAGAAGAGAATAGTTATATTATTTTTAATCGTCGCAATTTAATTTCAAATAAAAATAAATATGGCAACAAGAAAAGTTGCGCGTCAAGCGGTATCTACTCCGCAGAATAGTTCTCTCAGTAAAACAGAGAAAAAAGAGAGCTCCCCACCTACATATTGGCTTGAGCGTATTGAGGAGCATCTGGATTCACAGAGGAAGAGTATTGTGGAAGAGATAGCTGAACGGTTAAAATCATCTGAAGCGAGTGATGCAGCGATTTGGCGAGTTAACGGCTGAGCTGGCGAATCTAAAAAAGGCATTGCGAAAACTGGAAGAACGAGTGGGAAAGGCAGAAGCTCAAATTGCGCAAAATGAGCAGCCGCAAATGGAAGTGGCGCTGCTTAAGACTGAGCTTAACGAATGTCAAAACCAAGCCGTCTCCACCGATATCATTATCAATGGTCTCCCCTATGTCGATGTTGAGAATTTGGGAGATACCCTCGGCAACCTGTGTCAGTCATTGGATTTACCTGTGCTTCAAGTTCGCTCGGCCTTTCGAGTATCTAAACAGAGCAACTCCGCTGTTGCGGTGATTGTCAAGTTAGTTGTGAAGGTACTCAATATAGAGAGCATCAAAAGTGTTGTTGCTGCAGGCACCTGATAACGTATGTTTAAGTATAGCTGTTTTGTTTATCATTTGTTTATGTTGTACCTGCTCTTGTTTCTTCTTTTATTATACCTCTCTTCTCTGCTGTTTTCCTCTTAATTTCCCTGCATATTATCTTAAATTTATTTATAATTTCTACTGCTCTCTTAAATTTCATCATATTTTCTTAACTACCCGCCTTTCACTATCATTCCCTTTCTTTGTTATTGTTTTGCACTTATGCAAATATGTATACATGCTTCGTTTGCTTGTTTTTGGTTGTTTCTGTTCTAGCTCGATAAGTCAGGCCCTTGCGGTAATGAAAATAAGAAATGTATTATTGATATTTTATGTAAACAAAATGATGGTTTTAATGTGGTGCATTTTAATTCACGTAGTCAAAGCCGTGATAAACTTGACTTAGCTAGGTACGTCTTTGAAGAGTCTGCGGTGGATGTAATTTGTGTTTCTGAGACTTGGTTCCATAGTGACCTTCCTGATTTCAACCTGTCTTTAAACGGCTACAATTTATTGAGGCATGATCGTAAACTAAAAAAGGGGGGGGAGGGGGGTGCGGGGGGAAGTTGCAGTGTACTGTAACAAAAGTCTGAAACTCAAACTGTTAGTAAAATCAAACAACTGTGAAACTGAATACATAATTACTGAAGTATCTGATGGCGTGAATAAAGTCTTACTCGCATGTGTTTATAATCCTAATAAGGGTATAGCTCTAGATACATTATTTTTTGACCTGTCTGAATTTGTGTTAGATTATGAGCGTATTCTTATCTGTGGTGATTTTAATGTAAATATATTAGTAAACGATCCCAGNCTATTAGTAAACGATCCCAGTGGTAGTAAATTATGGGACCAGTTGGCAACAGCAGGGCTTTGTGTTGTTAACGAAACTATGCCAACGAGGTATGCAAATAACTCCTCACCTAGTCTCCTTGATTATTTTATTACCTGCAACCTCTACCATATTCTTAAATTTGACCAAGTAGATTTTATTTCCGACCATGATTTAATATTTTGTTCTCTAGATGTTGTGATGAATCGTCCAGGTTTAGGTGCTACCTTTGTGTATCGTGATTTTAAGTCGTTGAATGTAGATTCTTTGTTTTCAGACCTGAGCAATATTTATTGGAATGAATGTTGGTTCCTTCCCACTGTTGCTGATAAACTTGACTTCCTCAACAATAACTTGTCCATGTTGTTTAATGTGCATGTTCCACTGTGTTCTGTAAATATTGTAAATAGTTCGTGTCCTTGGTACAATTCCAAAGTTCGTTCTGCCATCAGGAAACGCAATAAGTCTTATGCTAAGTGGAGAAAAAATCGAACGGACACTTCTTGGCATCGTTACAAGGAAATTCGAAATGAAACTAATGCTATAATAAGACAAGCAAAACGTTAGTACAGCTATTCAAGACTAAATCCGTCGAAGGAACTGTGGCGCAATCTAAAAAATCTTAAAATACATGGCAAAGAAAGACCCGAGTGTGAAATTGACGTCGATGAGCTGAACGAATATTTTATCAGTGCCTACAACAAAAACCATTGTGCTCCCGTGTTGAAGGATTTCATGTCTTGTGCTAGTCCAAAACACGAGTTTCAATTTATAGCAGTTAGCGTAGTTGAGGTCCTGATGGCCCTGTCAAAAATTAAGTCTAACGCTATAGGGGAGATGAAATCTCGCTGAAATTCGTCAAAATAGTAATTGATTTTATAATAGGCCCTCTGACTCATATAATAAACCATTGTTTTACCAGCTCATGCTTTCCAGCAGTTTGGAAAAAAGCTATAATTTTGCCAGTTCCGAAGAAGACGAATGCTACTTATGCAGGCGACTATAGACCTGTCAGCATACTGCCTGTCTTTTCGAAGGCTTGTGAAAACTGAATGGCTGTGCAAATTTCTGCATTTGTGCATGAAAATAGTCTGCTTTCTCCACTACAATCTGGCTTCCGACAAAAACATATTTGTTCGACGGCAGTGGTCAAAATACTGGTTGATATTAGAATTAACTTTGACAATGGCGACCTGACACTTCTTTGCTTACTCGACTTCTCAAAGGCGTTTGACTCAGTGAATCACAAATTGTTGTGTCTGAAGCTCAAACATTATTTCGGCTTCAAAGACAGTGTGGTGAAACTTATGGTTAGCTACCTGGAGGGTAGAACGCAGAAGGTTAAGTCAAACAAACTAATATCCCGGCCTAGATTTGTGTATGCTGGTTTTCCACAAGGTTCTGTCCTCGGTCCACTGTTATTCAGTCCCTTTGTCAATGATGTCTTTTCTGTTTGTCAATATGTGAATATCCATGCGTATGCTGATGACATACGATTGCATGAACCAAAAAGACAAGATCACGCGGGCAGGAGAGTAGCCCGTTANTTTCCACAAGGTTCTGTCCTCGGTCCACTGTTATTCAGTCCCTTTGTCAATGATGTCTTTTCTGTTTGTCAATATGTGAATATCCATGCGTATGCTGATGACATACGATTGCATGAACCAAAAAGACAAGATCACGCGGGCAGGAGAGTAGCCCGTTAGAATCTCATTTAGGAAAAAAGTTGAAAGATTTTGACATTAGCCGTTTGTTTATATTTCTTCGTTGTTTACAATTTGGTGGTGGCTTTTTACTGCAATTTTCTTCATTTTCGCTTGTGACAACGGCATGATTTATAGAAGAATTTGCATAATAAAAATTATTTTTCATGCGTTCAACAATTTCGCGGTTTTCTCCGTTCTCTTCGTTGTTTACTTCTTACAACAAAGATGGCTTCGAGATTTCGGCAGCTAGAAAATAACTTTTTTCGTTCTTTCCTTCCCGCGTGATCTTGTGTCTTTCGTTCATGATACAATTGTACCTGTCCAGTCGTATTGGTCTCGTTGAGGATTTATGTTTCCAAATAACAGTGACTTGTCTGCTATTTCTGTTTGGGCTGCTGGAAATTCTCTATGTTTAAATGCGTCAAAGTCGTATGTATTGCCTGTATGTAATAGTGTGGTGTATGTCGATTGTATTCCAAAACTGTGGATAGGTACCAGTCCGCTTAGTTTCACGATAAGATAAGAAATTTAGGTTTTATTCTTAACTCTAAACTTACATGTACTGACCACATAAAGAAGTTGTGAGCAGCGTGTATGCGATACTGCGTAAGCTGAGAGTTTCTGCAACNCACGATAAGATAAGAAATTTAGGTTTTATTCTTAACTCTAAACTTACATGTACTGACCACATAAATAAGGTTGTGAGCAGCGTGTATGCGATACTGCGTAAGCTGAGAGTTTCTGCAACATTTACGCCACTGAAAACCAGGCGTAAATTAGTTATCCAACTAATTATGCCAATCACCTACTCTGAGGTAGTATACTGCAAACTGGACTCAATATCTTGCCAAAAACTCAATGTAGCATTCAACAATGCTACACGTTATGTATATGGGATTGGTAGATATGAGCACATTTCTGCCTGTCGAACAAATATCCTGGGTTGTAGTCTTGAGAACTATTTGGCCGCTAGGAATTGTATATTTATTTACAAACTTACTGTATTTAAAATACCTGCCTATCTGTTTGAGAAGCTAATACCAGTAAGGTTACAGAGTCACAACAGTTTTATTGTTCCAAAATTTACTTACCTAGCATCATCAATACTATTTTTCATTAAAGCAGTAAGAGTCTGGAATTCATTACCTGAGACCGTAAAGAGTGGATTAAACAGATTCAACCACAAGACACAAATCTACAATTATTTTAAAAATGACTGATAGCATTGTGTAAGGGCATTAAAATTTTCTCTATCTCTCTCCACTATTTCTGTTCTATTCTTTTTTTTTTTTCTTTTCTATTAATCAAGTCATACTCGTTGTTATTGTTAAGTTACATATATTGTATTTTGTTGTTTAATAAAATTTGTTGTTTGAGAAAATTTTTAAAAATATAAATTTAAGAAACTTCCATAGTAAAATAGGTATTGTAAAACATAATATATATATATATAGTTGAAGTACTATTAAAGGACATAAGTCTTACTCTGTACTACTGAAACAAATTAATAATAAATTAAATTAAATTAAATACTCAGAATGAATAGAGAAGTCGATTAAGCCATGTCTGTCTGTCCGTCCGTCCGTGTACACCATAACTCGAGTAAAAATTGAGATATCTCAACGAAATTCGGTATGTAAGTTTCCCTTTATCCCAGGTAGCTTGGTATTGGAAATGGGCGAAATCGGACTGTAACCACGCCCACTTCCCATATAACGGTATTTTCGAAAAATGCAAAAACTACGATATTTCAGTCAATATTGGATCCGAATTGTTAAAAATTAGATGTGAAGCAGAGTTTTGGTAAAAAATAGTATTAAGAAATTTTTTTGGAAAATGGGCGTGACCACGCCCACTTATGATGAAATGCTGTATCTCAATAGCCGCTTTACCAATCCATACCAAACTCGGTACGAGCCTTGACTAGGGCCTAGCTAAGAAATCTGTTGAAAATCTTTGAAATCGGGCAATAACCACCCCACCTCCCATATAACGGTAATTTACAGAAACACGAAAACTGCGATAAAGCAGTAACTAATAAAGCTAATTGACTCGAAATCGATAATTACAATAACCACTTAGCGGAAAATAAGATCATTATAAATTTTTGGGTAATGGACATGGCGCCGCCCCCTTATAACCACAAATGTGTATCTCGGTAACCGATTCATTAATTTCTATCAAACTCTGTGCACTCAATAACCTTAGTACAAGAAATAAATTTGCTTAAAATTATTCAAATCAGACTAAAATTACACCCACTTCCCGTATAACGGTAAATTTCAGACATCCGAAAACTCCGATATTTCAATAACTGAAGACGCTAATTTACTCTAAGTTAATGGTTACAACAATCTCTTGATTATTATACTTATACTTCTTTACTTGTTTTATATAAAAATATAGTTGATTCTACTACAGTAAAAACCAGCGGAACTCGGGGAAAATTCAAGAAATACCAAAAAATTTTCATTAAAATTTTCAACTTTTCAATTCGATAATGCAGTTTTGTAGCCCATTAAATTTTAGTATAATATGGTGTTTCGCATTTTCTTCCATATAACGCATGACAAAAAACTAAAATGGGCTACAAAACTACATACCCAAATTTTTTTTAAGAAACGGAGTTGAAAAGTTGAAAATGTTAAATACAATTTTTTGGTATTTCTTGAATTTTACCGAGTTCTATATGAAATTAAAAAAATTTATTCTGCTGGTTTTTGCTGTTGAACTAACTTAATTTTTATAATAAAAATTAGAAAAATTTGGTATGGAAAATATAAATAAAGAAACGAAAAGACGCTGACTGTATATCTGAGTTGGAAAGGGGCAGTCACTATTGTTGTTCAGATACGAAAATATATGTTTCCTAGCAGACCCGGCGAACTTCGTCCCGCCCAAAATTAATTTTTTGTATTGAAGCATTTTCTAATATTACGGTTTGGTGGTTGTCAGAAGGCATATTTGCCGTCTTAAATAACTAACCAAAACTGTACATGCATACAAAGATACGTAATAGTTTCAGTGCTTTTGAAAGGCGCCACGTCCCCTTTTCAAATAGCCCCAATTTTCTCTAAGAGCATGGGATTGATTTCATATATCTCTATACCATTTCGAGTCATCTACCATGGGAGGTGCCACGCCCCCTTTTCCAATAGCCCCAACTTTTCTTCATGACCAGTCGCGTTTTATATATCTTGCACATACCAAGATCCAGTACTCTTCCATGAACACATCCAGAGATATGCAGCATGAAAAATGCAATGTGTATGGGAAGTGCCACGCCTCCTTTTCCGATAACCACAATTTATCTCCATGAGTATGCGATTGCTGTATACCACATTCGAGACCTATTCCATGAACATTTCCCGGGATATGCAGTATGAAAAATTCAGGTTTGTATGGGAGGTGCCACGCCCCCTGGACCTAGAGGTATGAAATATGCTACCATATATAACACAAAAAATGCTTAAAGATCGGTCGAGCCGTGTAGGAAGAGTTCGATTTTTATATATTAGATAAGCACGAAAAAAAATATCCTATCCCATCTTTTATGTTGGAACCAACAATATTTCAATTGAAAATTTCATTGAAATCGGTTAAGCGGTTTCAGAGATTAGCGTAAACGAACACAGTGACACGGGATTTTTATATAGTAAGATACCCTACTATAAGCACCTACCTACCATAGATACGTTTCAATTTCTTTTGACTTATGGTTTTGAAATTATAGCCTACGGGATGTGCCACGCCCACTTTTACAAACCCATTTATATATAAGCACCTACCATTGATATACCTGCGTACCAAATTTCAAGTTCGTGGGACTTATAGTTCCGAAGTTATAGCTGATAAAAAATTCCATGCCTATTGGATGTGGCACGCCCTCTTTTCCAAACTCATTTATATATACCCTAATATAAGTACCTACCATTAAAATGGCTGCGTACGAAATTTCAAGTGGAAGCGACTTATAGTTCCGGAGTTATAACTGATAAAACATTCCAGGTCCATGGGACGTGCCGCTCCCCTTTTACAAACTCACTTATGTATAGCCTACTATAAGCACCTGCTACAGATACGTCTGCGTATCAAATTTCAATTTCACGTGACATATGAATCCGAATTTTCCACGCCTATGGGATGTGCCACGCCTCCTTTTGCAAACTCAGTTATATATGCCTTACTTAAAGCGTCTACTATATGTATATACGACTGAATAACAAATTTCAAGTTCATATGACTTATAGTTTCAGATTTATAGCTGATAAAATTTTCCCCGCCTATGGGATGTGCCACGCCTCCTTTTGCAAACTCAGTTATATATATCTTACTATAAGCACCTACCATAGTTATGTCTGTATACCAAATTTAAAGTTCATGTGGCTTATAGTTCCGAAGTTATGACTGATAACAAATTTCACGCCTATAGGATGTGCCACGCCCATTTTTACAAAGTCATTTATATATACCTTATTATAAGCATAGATATGTCTGCATACCAAATTTCAAGTTCGTGGGGCTTATGGTTCCCAAGTTACAGCTGATAAAAAATTTCACGCCTATGGGAGGTGCCACGCTCCCTTGCCGAATCCCAATTTTTTTCTCCCTATTATAGGCCTAGATGGTAATACTCTGTCAAACTTTCGTTCGTCCATTTAGGCTGCAACATGGCACACACATACATACATACATACTTCCACAAATATATAGTAGATATCTATCCTTCTCTTAGCGAAAAATAATTTTTGGGGATATCTCGGCCACAGGACCACCTATCGTGTAGGTTTTAAGTCCAAATATTTCCTATAAATTGGCTAAATTGTATTCTAAATATGAGCCAAATCGGCAAGTAAATGCAATTTTTAAGAATATCCTGACCCCAGCGCCACCTAGCGAGCAAATTTTTGGTAGGAATATTTCTTTTCGTGGTAGTGATATATGTTCCAAATATGAACTAAATCAGTCCAGCCGTTTAGTAGTTTAGTGACATTTAATGTACAAAAAACTCTATGAAATTGTGAAATCGTGACGTCTCAGCATTCTTCATTTTTCGGCAACAACAAAAAATTTCAAACTTTTTTAAATCGAAAAACCTTCCACACAGAAGGTCCAAAAAAGTACTTTTTACAGAATTGAAATCGGTTCAACCGTTTGGTCAGGCATCGCCGTCATACGGAAAACATTTCATTTTTATATATATAGATTAGATAGGCACGATGCGAGAGTATAGAAAAAATTTCGATGAAAAAAAATATTTTTTCTCGGGTTTACAACTATCCTATCTTTTAAGTTGGAACCAACAATACACACCCACAAAATTTCATTGAAATCGGTTAAGCGGTATCGGAGATTAGCGTAAACCAACACAGTGACACGGGATATTTATATATTAAGATACCCTAACATAAGTACCTACCATGAAAATGGCTGCGTATGAAATTTCAAGTTCAAGCGACTTATAGCTCCGGAGTTATAGCTGATAAAACATTCCAGGTCGATGGGACGTGCCGCTCCCCTTTTACAAACTCACTTATATATAGCCTACTATCAGCACCTACTATAGATACGTCTGCGTACCAAATTTCAATTTCACGTGACATATGATTCCGAATTTTCCACGCCTATGGGATGTTCCACTCAGTTAATTATGCCTTATTTAAAGCGCCTACCGTAGATATGCCTGCACACCAGATTTCAAGTTCTTGGGACTTATGGTTCCCAAGTTATAGTTGATAAATTTGTCCACGCCTATGGGATGTGCCACGCCCCTTTTTACAAACTCATGTATATATAGCCTACTGTAAGCACCTACTGCAGATATGTCTGCATACCTAATTTCAATTTCATGTTACTGATGGTTGTGAAATTATAGCTGATAAAAATTTCCACGCCTATGGGATGTGCCACGCCCCTTTTTACAAACCCCTTTATATATACTTTACTGTAAGCACCTACCATAGTTATGTCTGCATACCAAATTTCAAGTTCATGTGGCTTATAGTACCGGAGTTATAACTGATAAAATATTCCTATGGGATGTGCCAAGCCCACTTTTACAACCTCATTCATATATACCCTACTATAAGCACCTACCATATGTATGACTGAATAACAAATTTCAATGTCATATAACTTATAGTTTCGGATTTATAGCTGATAAAATATTTCACGCCCACTGGATGTGCCACGCCTACTTCTACAAACTCATTTGTTTATACCATACTATAAGCACCTACCATATATATGACTGTATACCAAATTTCAAGTTCATGTGACTTATGGTTCCGAAGTTATGGCTGATTAAAAATTTCACGCCTATGGGAGGTACCACGCCCCCTTATCAAATCCCTTTTTTTTTACCCTATTATAGGCCAACCTGACACATACATACATACATACATCCACAAATATATAGTAGAATATATCCTTTTCTTAGCGTAAAATAATTTTTGGGAATGTCTCAGCCACAGAGCCACCTATCGTGTAAGTTTCAAGTCCAAATATTTCTTTTAAATTAGCTAAATTGTTTTCTAAATATGAGCCAAATCAGCAAGTAAATGCAATTTTTATGAATATCCCGACCGCAGCGCCATCTAGCGATTAAATTTTTAGTCGAAATATTTCCCTTCAAGGTGCTGAAATATGTTCCAAATATGAACGAAATCGGTCCAGCCGTTTAGTAGTTTAATGACATTAAACATACGGAAAACTCTATGAAATTGTGAAATCGTGATGTCTCAGCTTTCTTCATTTTTCGGCAACAACAAAATTTTTTTTTTAATCAAAGAACCTTCCACACAGAAGGTCCAAAAGAGTACTTTTTACAGAATTGAAATCGGTATAGCCGTTTGGTCAGGCATCGCCGTCATACGGAAAACATTTCATTTTTATATATATAGATGATCTTTCAATAAATGTATTTGGGACCTTGTTCTCACTACTTTTGAGTTTGAGTTACTAGACACTAAGAAAAAATTACATGCCTAAGTTGAAAAGTACAGTGAGTACTCGTAGCATTGTTATTGATAGGATGGTAGAGCTAAATGAGTTTTCTAATAATTAGTATGCACCTAAAACATAATAAAAATGTCAGCTCATAAAATATATCAACAACTGCTATTTACATCGACGAGTACATTTGTTGCTTTTTAGGGAACTTTTCAAAGCTTATGTAGATATATAAAGCCAATACAAATTCGTATGCTAAGAAGCTGAAACGATCTACATACAAGCATACAAACGCTAAGCAAAAGTTTTATCTTTCATGGCCTTCAGCTTCTGCACGACAAAGCAATCAGTTAGCCTTATTTCCATTGCATATAGAAGAATGAAAAATTATCGATATAAGTAGTTATCGATACTTTCGATTTACTCGCGGTATCGGAACGACGGTTAAAGTAAACTCATTTAATTTTTTAATATTTTTATAGAGGTTTATACCACGATTATTTTATTAGGACATATGGAAAGAGCAACAAAGTCTAAGCGGTAGAAATTATAACAGCTATTTTGGAGATCACCACATCTCCTCATCAGACTTCTTTTTTCAAGACTTCAGCAGGGGTCGAACCCGCGTCATCGATGTACAAAGTCAGACGCGTTAACCACAGAGCTATGCACACCCCGTAAACTCGTATTGCTAATTCATTTTCCGCTTAGACTTTGTTGCTTTTTCCATTTTTCCTAATAAAATAATCGTGGTACAAAGCTCAATAAAAACATTAAAAAAATTAAATGTTAATAACCCTAAATAACATTGACAAATATATACACTGCCGGAACAAAGTATTGGCACAGCAAATTATTCACAATATATGCAACAATTTTTATTCTAATATTTTTCCGCCAATTTTGTATACAAATATGGTTCATTCAACATAAAAAAAAAACATAAAAGTATAATTTCTGCGTGAAAAAATTGCAAAAATCAACGGCAATTGCTAGCTACTTAAAACTTGCACTTTATTATAATAAAATTTATTGGGCTACAAATCTGCATAATCAAAAAAATTCTAAAAAATCGGATTAAAAAGTTGAAAATTTTCATGACAATTTGCTGAATTTTCGCGCTGTTTTGCACAAAGTTTAGGAATTATATGTTTATGTTTTTTATTGTAGAATGAACCATATTTTTATACGAAATTAGCGGAAAAGTATTAGAATGAAAATTGTTGCATATATTGCGAAAAATTTGCTGTGCCAATACTTTGTTCCGGCAGGGTAGTTTAGCAAGAGCCTGCCTGAAACTATACAACAAAACAAATGCATGTATAGAATTGACAACAAAAACCACACTGTCAAGTTTAAATAGCGGCAAATCAGTTGCACTTGATAGCAGTAGGTTGAATAAGGAATAAGGTGGTACAAAGCTCAAAAATATTAATATATATATAAATAATTAAGTGTTAATAAGCCACAATAACATTGACATAAAGTCATTTAAATTGGTATCAATATTATGATGGTATCGGAACATCTTTAATGTGGATAGGCGCTGTTACCAACGCACATTATGTCAAATGATTTTTTCTGTGCGAAATTAATAGCAGCTAAAATACTTCATTATTTGAATGTAAAAGATTTAAAACTCTAAAAAAAGTGTAAAGGCAGTAAATAAAATGTGAAAACATGTCTTGGCTTTGGTAAAACAGATTTTTATGCTTTTTTGCATGTTCAGATGATGAGTATATGTGTTTAGGTAGTACTCAAAAACATTGTCCAATTAGCTTGGTTTTGACACAAGTTATTTTCTTACCATACTCAACCCCCTCCCCCTTAAAATGAACTACATAATGAAATAAGTATGGTCACATGTACATAAAAGGTTTCTTCTAGCGATTAATTATGGCACTGTCGAAATTCCTAAATTAAAAAAGAAAAATATTTACTACATGTATTGCAGATATGCCTTGAGGAGACATTCCTAAAGCAGTTAGTCTTCATAAAACAACTCATTTTCACTTTAAGTTTCAGTATTCGCACGTGACGCAAGTGACTTTGTGAAACAGCCATGGCTACGCTACAGCGGATGAAATGTAATCCAAAATAACGCTGCTATTTTTTTGCTATCACATACTTCCATTTTCACTATTTATCACCATTAAAATGGACTATTTATCACCACCAAATTTAGGCTAAGCTATTTTTAGCGGAAGGGAGGACACAACCGCAATTTTTGGAGATGGCTAAAAATTCGGAAAAATGTTAGCTTTCGATTTTAGCATTTTAGCGATAGCGAAAGCTAGAAACCGGCTGCTGATCGACACAGTTGGCGTTTTGATTTCGAAAATACCTTCATCAGCGAAAAACGCTATGTTATCAGATCTAAATAGTTTAGCAACCGAAAAAAGCTTTTATTTTTTCGCTTTGGCTTTTGCTATTTAAGACAGTTCCGGAGAAGTTGTGATGCATCAAGCGAGATTGTTGAGAAGTGCAAAACTACAATACTAATTTGTTAGCAAATTTAAATTAATGGTAATAATATCCCGAAATATCCCGGTATCCCGAGACTACCAATTTAAGGTCCCGAAATCCCGGGATTCATTTAATGGTCCGGGATTAGATGTGCGGTTAAACGTGGCAATGCAAGCGCCTTTTCTACGCGTTTTGCTAGCAAACCAGCCAGAAAGTCCTTTTTGCAGATTTGCAGAAATCGCTTTCGGAAATAGAAATTGCAAGGTATAACTGCAACGGAAATTATGCAAATCCATTTCGAAAAATAGTTTCAACTTGCTCGAGCTGCACTAGCAAGTTTAATTTTTGCTGCAAGTGCTGTCAAACCAATCAAGTGCTGCCGTGTGACGCGTTTTTTTGGCGAATTTGTATATCATTTTTTGTTTTATCATCACGCTATGAAATTCGTATTTAACATAAAGCAGAGTAGGCTTCCAGATTGTTAGTGACAACTTACGATATATTAATGAAACTCATTCATACTTACTAAGGGAAAACAACAGCTTCAGGCTCCCGCTATATAAAACGGAAGTTGACAAGAAAAATATAAAATGCTTTAACGAGCTACCAGCCCAAATAAAAGAGTGTGAGAAAGTTGGCACTTTAAAGAAGCTGCTACTTAACTATGTACTGCAAAACATTGGCTATTAGGTAGCAAGGATTGGCATGGAAACTAGTCCTTTCCATCCGTTCCAGCAGCTCGCCTATGGATCTCGTCCATTCAGATAACCTGCCTCTAAAGTGGCATGGAGAAGAGGCGGCTTGGAAACTTGTCCTTTCCAACCGCCCAGCATAGATACTGTGCTGCTCAGAATCTCGACCATTCCGACAGCTCCGTAAATATGATACTCTTAGATATTTATATAGATATTTACTATTTATTAGATACTTATGCATAAGCTATATTAAATCCAGATTAAAAGAAAGCATTAAATAACTGTAAGATAAACTTTACATTACGCTATCTCTACTTTTAATGAATAAATGAGGACTTTGTAATATTTGTTATATATGCCCATACATGTGTATAATGAATGTTAATCTCGGGATCCCGGCCTTTTTAAGGTCCCGAAAATCCCGGGATTCTTGGCAAATAATCCCGGGATTTTCGAGATTTGGAATTTGCACTGATGGTAATAATAGAAACTCCTTCTCTTGACCAGTATTGGCTATATTTATTTTTTCACTTAATAATTAATATTTTTTTAAATGTCCAGCTCATTGTACATATAACACCGCGCGATAGTAAATTATAAACACAAATATCAATATATTCGCGAAGCCATGGGCCAGATATAGAAAATTGCGTTTTTAGTTTTTCACTCTGACGTCAGTAATTCAAAAATGATTTAAAAAATTCAGAGAAATGTGCTTAGAGAAGACGTATGGGTATCAAATTAAAGAGGAGATCCTGTAAAAATTAAACAGATTCAAGCTTTTGGTGCAGAAGGACTGGTAAGTAAAAAAAATTTCACTTTAAAATTTCATCCTTGAAATTTTGCAATATTTGATTTTGAAAAAATTATATGTTAAGGACTTACATAAACTCGATAACATCCTCGAATTTCGTCCTTCTAACTTTATCAGCTTAGAAAATTACCTACTCGTCACTGTGAATCCAAAAAATTATATTTTTTTTTAATTCTAAAGAAATTTCCTCATGCATTTGGTACCCATATTTTTATTCTACATTCCGTTGAATTTTTTAAATAATTTTTGGAATTAATAATATCTTTAAAATTACAAAGTCCTTTAAAACAAATCTTGACGCCAGGGAGAAGGTTTCAAACAAATTCATTGATTATTTATTTAATGGTAGGGGAGTTTCTTAAACAATATAGAAGCAATTTTTTCGATTTATGTTGTTGAAAAGAAATGAATATCTGAATCCCGGGATCCCGGGATTATGATAACAGTGGCCCGAAAATACCGGGATCGGAAAAAGCTGAAAAATTAATATCCCTAGTGTGTACACATACAGTGACGAGCAAACCTGTAACATGGTGTAACACTTTTTATTTCAACCACCGCTATCTTTCCAAGTTCTAACGACTTTCATACTTTTGTTGTATATTCTTATTGGTACACCCCTACTCCCTCTCTCATAAAGTTTTGAAGTCAATCCAACACCAATAATAAAACCAGCAGGCAAAAATGTAAATTAAGGCAAATTTTACAGTTTTGCACTCTCTCTCCGTTTTGCCTTCTACAGTTATATTTTACTTAGTTGGAAGTCAGATGACTTTTTTTCTGTATTGTAATTTATTAAAGAAGTGATTACCAGTAAATAATATGGTTAATCAGGAAACGTAAATATAAATAATAGATTTACTGCGGAAAGGCGGGACTGTAGGAAAAGTGGGAAAAAATTGTTGAGCTCGCCACATGAAAAGGTTAAAACTGAGAAAAAAATATAGCCAGAATTGTCAAATTGAACGCAAAAGCATAATAAAAGAAGAAAAAACCATTCTGATCAAAATACATGTGCGAGAGTGGTAGCATTTTGCTGGATCGCACGAAAACCGGACCGTTGCCTATTGCCATATGTTAAGCCTTACAGAATGCAATAAAACACACATTTTTAAGATTTAATTGAAGGTTAGTTGGTCTGACAAAACTAAATTAATCCCTTTCAATCAGATGGCCGGGCATGGCATTGGATCAAAGACCCAAATTAAGNCCATATGTTAAGCCTTACAGAATGCAATAAAACACACATTTTTAAGATTTAATTGAAGGTTAGTTGGTCTGACAAAACTAAATTAATCCCTTTCAATCAGATGGCCGGGCATGGCATTGGATCAAAGACCCAAATTAAGCCTAAGCGCATCATGTAAGACAAACTGTGAATCACAGTGGTCGGTCAATAATAGTTTGGGGTTGTATTTCAAAAATATTGTTGGTCCGTTAGTACGCATTATGAGTAAGGAACAGTATCTGTTCATATTTCAACAAAATTTGCAAGATGTAGTCGAAAAACTAGTTTCTGCTGAAAAATCACCCAAAACATACTGCGTATGTTCGCAAAGACTGGATGCAAAAGCAAAAATTTGCTAATTTGAAATGACCTCCACAATCCGCGGATATGAATCTCGTCGAAATTTGCGAAATCAACTAAAAGCGCGACTTACTAAGTATCCACGTCCGTCCAATGGAGTACATGAGCTGTGAAAGCAAACCAAGGATGTATGGGAGGCTATACCTCCAGATTTTTAAAAAGATACACATAAGTATGCCAAATTGCATCCAGGAACTAAAAAAAGCAAAAGTATACTAAAAGTGTGTTAACAATTCTCTTTTTTTCGTGAAAATTGTCAAAAAGTTATTAAAAATATATAAGTGCAAAACTGTGACATATGCCTTAATTTACATTTTTGTCTGCTGGTTTTATTATTGTTGTTGGATTGACTTCAATTCGTTATGAGAGAGGAAGTACAGGTGTACCAATAAGAATGTCAACAAAAGTATGAATCTCGTTAGAACTTGGAAAGATAGCGGCGGCTGATATAAAAAGCGTTACACCTTGTTACAGTTTTGCTCGTCACTGTATATGAGCCATTCTTTTTTAAGTCGGACGGATTTCGTAAAAAAATTAGGTTATATCTCCGATTCGCTTAAATTGTTTTTTGTGGGTTCTGTACATGAAATAATCTAACACGTGTTCGAACAATTTTTTTCTTCTTTTTTTTTTTCTTCGGAGATATGATCTGTCAAAGTTTGCATATTTTCGTGATTCTGACTAATCATGTACTTCTTCAAATCGTTATATCTTGGGGTCTGCTGATCGTACAGATTTCATCTTAACGTTATTTTAAAGATAAGAAACGGGCTTAACATTTCTATATATAAGGTGGTCAAGATTGTCCTAAAGCTAACTGAACTTTTTGAAGTTTATTTGCATAGTGAAGACCAGGAAATTAGTGATTTAAAATTATACCATCGGACTCCTTAATTCTCTAAACAAAACGTTGTTAAAAAAAATGGGGGTTTTTGAAGAACTATTTTTAAAATATTTTTCTTTATGACGAGATGGTTTATTTTGTTAGAATCAACAATTATTTGTCTTTTTTTCGAAAACTTAGATAAGATGTATTTGGTAAGGTGTTAAACATCGGGTTTTTGCAAAATGTAAAATTTTATTGCGGATTCCGATAGAATACCTATCCAGATATGATATTTGTATGACAAGATTCTTCTTTAAGGCGGCGAACACCTAGAAATGGGCGTGGCAATTGCAGGACTAAAATTAGCAAAACGCGGATTTCGGCAGAATATCGCTTCGTTAACAATATTTGTTCCACAACTTCAACAATTCATAAATGGAACCCATAAAAAAATGTTAAGCCAATCGAAATTGTGACACCAAATTTGGTGTCCGATATGAAAAACAATGTCTCATATGTATGTAGGTCATACTACTGTAATAAACAAATAAATAAAAAACTTTTTNTTGTTACAGTTTTGCTCGTCACTGTATATGAGCCATTCTTTTTTAAGTCGGACGGATTTCGTAAAAAAATTAGGTTATATCTCCGATTCGCTTAAATTGTTTTTTGTGGGTTCTGTACATGAAATAATCTAACACGTGTTCGAACAATTTTTTTCTTCTTTTTTTTTTTCTTCGGAGATATGATCTGTCAAAGTTTGCATATTTTCGTGATTCTGACTAATCATGTACTTCTTCAAATCGTTATATCTTGGGGTCTGCTGATCGTACAGATTTCATCTTAACGTTATTTTAAAGATAAGAAACGGGCTTAACATTTCTATATATAAGGTGGTCAAGATTGTCCTAAAGCTAACTGAACTTTTTGAAGTTTATTTGCATAGTGAAGACCAGGAAATTAGTGATTTAAAATTATACCATCGGACTCCTTAATTCTCTAAACAAAACGTTGTTAAAAAAAATGGGGGTTTTTGAAGAACTATTTTTAAAATATTTTTCTTTATGACGAGATGGTTTATTTTGTTAGAATCAACAATTATTTGTCTTTTTTTCGAAAACTTAGATAAGATGTATTTGGTAAGGTGTTAAACATCGGGTTTTTGCAAAATGTAAAATTTTATTGCGGATTCCGATAGAATACCTATCCAGATATGATATTTGTATGACAAGATTCTTCTTTAAGGCGGCGAACACCTAGAAATGGGCGTGGCAATTGCAGGACTAAAATTAGCAAAACGCGGATTTCGGCAGAATATCGCTTCGTTAACAATATTTGTTCCACAACTTCAACAATTCATAAATGGAACCCATAAAAAAATGTTAAGCCAATCGAAATTGTGACACCAAATTTGGTGTCCGATATGAAAAACAATGTCTCATATGTATGTAGGTCATACTACTGTAATAAACAAATAAATAAAAAACTTTTTCATTACTCTTTTTTTAATTTGGAAGAATTCGGGATATTGTTCCGTGTGTCCCCTCCTCTTTCATTGCTGTTGTTGTTGTTGTTGTACCGGCTACAACAACCCCGCCCAGATCGGTTAGTCCTTCAATCGTTGTCGTCAAGCTCTACTAGCGGTAGCCCCAGGAAGTGTGCAGCCTCGATGGGGATTGTCCATAGGGACAGGGGCGTCACTAGGGTGGGGTTTAGTGGGCATGCGAAGAGATGCTGTGAGGCATGCCAGGCATTCGTTTAGCACATCTTCATTTATTCTGCTCAGGTATGAGTTCAACCTGCTGCAGTAACCAGGGCGCAGTTGAGCTATTGTGGTCCGAGTCTCCCGAGGCAGACGAAGCTCTGTCTCGCCCACGTCTGGTGGTTGTGTGCCCAGAACCGTATTCACAGGTCGAGACTCTATATAACTCTAGACAGCCTCTCTGTGAATGCCGTTCAAGGCCTGTCGATAAGCTGTCGTCCGTCAGTTCGTAGAAATGCCTTTGAGAGAGCTTTGAAAAGTAAAAGTTAAACAGTAGTGGGGAAAGGACACCGCCCTGTGGAACCCCCTGTTTTATTTTCCTAGGTTTTGTCGATTTGTTTCTAAAGGTTACTGACGAGTGACGACTACTCGGGTAATTCGCCGACCACCGTTTAGTCCCTGTGGGAGAGAGAATGGTTCTCTCACAGGGGCGGTTTCTGTTAAGGCCAAGACTTACCTGGGTATTTATTTATTTATTTATTTATTTATTTATTTATTTATTTATTTATTTATTTATTTACTTAGTCGTGAATACATGATTCTTACAGACTAGTGAATTAAACTAAAAACTTTTAGGTTAACAATTCATTTAGTGTTTGAATAAAAATTGGCTTAGAGAGTGAAAAGTGTAAAATACCATTTGAGACTCGATCAAGATTATTAAATTCAATCAAGGCCCGCAAAATGGGTGCATTGCGGGCATAATTAGTTCTGTGTCTAACAATGTGGAAAATCGGAAAGTAATGAAACTTTCGTATTGGACAATTAAATGTCTAAGAGACAAGAACAATCTACATTACCCCGAATAATATCATACAAATAAGAGAGAGACAGAATTGTTTTTCGAGTATCTAACAATTTGAGATTAATTAATCGGCACGAAGCTCTATACGAGGGAATCGGATTACTAAACTTAAGTGACTTGAGACGAAAACGGAGAAAAACTTTACACTTACAGGTCTATTCTGCACGTTACCGAAGATTTTGTAACCGGAAAATTGTATTACCAAAAAATGTTACCAGTTCTTGTCACCGCGATTCTAGGTACGTTGGTAATGCAGTTAAAATATTCAGCAATTCAGCTATGAAGAATTGTGCAAATCCTGGCATTGCATATTTCACGGGGCAATAATTTGTTACCAGCTTATGAGATGGTAACAAAATTTACCGGTTACAAGAGTATACAGAATGCGAAAAGGGTTTAAAAATTGACAGGTTACCGGTTACAAACTTTTTATTACCAGCGCAGAATAGACCACATTAGATGACTAAGAGAAAGAAATCTGAAAACACTTCGAAATACTGAGGCTTAAACTATTGTTTACGCAGCAAGTATTTATACAGACAGTCAATATCCCGCTAGTTCTTGTGCATATCCCCTACATTAGCGATGGTGTGATATATCTTAAGATCATCAGCATCAGTGTTGCCACTATTGGGTTTTCCGACCAAATTTGGTCGCTTCTTTTTCATTTGGTAGGTTGGTAGGCAAAGTAAGATTTTGGTCGGATAGTTGAATTAAGTTTTTAATTTCTTAATTATAAAAATATATATTTAAAACATCATTTTGCCTATAAATATTTGCCAATGGTACCTTTTAAACATTTGCCAATCCTGCCTTTAAAATAAGAAACCTAATTGGTTTGACCACTGATGGAGCCAATGTTATGGCTGGATACTTGGGCGGGCTGAAAACATTAGTGTGTGCAGAAACCGATTTATTTTATATAAAGTGTGCATGCCACTTACTTCACCTTTGCTCAAGCTACGCTTGTAAGAAACTGCCGAAAAGCATTAAGACACTGTAGTTTATTTTCCCACAGTCCAAAGATGATACATGAACTGAAGGAATTTCAGGACTACTTCCCGTTAGAACCCCACAAAATCTTGGGCATATCTCAAACACAATGACTTTCACTAGAAAGCGTTGTGTTAAGAATAGTTGAGCAATGGGATAGTTTGAAATTTTATTTGTTTTCCTGCTTTTACAAAGTAAACGGTATGCGATCTGCAGATCTGGTAGAAGGAATGTGTTGCAAAACCAAATGATATTTTTTATTTCTATCGTATATTTTGCCAAAGTTAAGAATCTTAACAAAGAAAGCTGAAAGCTCTCGTTTGCCATACTCATATGCAACTATCAATTTTATATGCAACTCTTAATTTTGAGTAACTTGATTAAAAAAGGTGCGATCAGTAACATATTAATTTTGATTTTAAAAATGAATATAATAATGTTGAAATATCTGACATTTTTGTTTCTATCGTATATTTTGCCATAGTTAAGAATCTTAACAAAGAATTCCAAGCTGAAAGCTCTCGTTTGCCATACTTATGTGCAACTATCAAAGCACATTATCTCTTAATTTTGAGTAACTTTATTAAAAAAGATCGGCCGCTGTGGTGTAGTGGTAAGCAGTGCTCGCTTCCACTCCGCAGCACCTGGGTTTAAACCCTGGTCAAAGCAACATCGCAAAAATATAGAAAAAAGGTTTTTCCTTAACAGCGGTCGTCCTTCGGCAGGCAATGGCAAACCTCTGAGTGTATTTCTGCCATGAAAAACAGCTTCTCATAAAAACACAATCGCCGTTCGGAGTCGGCGTAAAACTGTAGGTCCCTCCGCTTTGTGTGACAATATCAAGGCGCACGCCACAAATCGGAGGAGAAGCTCGGCCAAACACTAACATATGTGTAAGCGCCAATCTATTATTATTATTATTATTATTATTATTATTATTATTATTATTATTATTATTATTATTATTATTATTATTATTATTATTATTATTATTATTATTATTATTATTATTATTATTATTATTATTATTATTATTATTATTATTATTATTATTATTATTATTATTATTATTATTATTATTATTATTATTATTATTATTATTATTATTATTATTATTATTATTATTATTATTATTATTATTATTATTATTATTATTATTATTATTATTATTATTATTATTATTATTATTATTATTATTATTATTATTATTATTATTATTATTATTATTATTATTATTATTATTATTATTATTATTATTATTATTATTATTATTATTATTATTATTATTATTATTATTATTATTATTATTATTATTATTATTATTATTATTATTATTATTATTATTATTATTATTATTATTATTATTATTATTATTATTATTATTATTATTATTATTATTATTATTATTATTATTATTATTATTATTATTATTATTATTATTATTATTATTATTATTATTATTATTATTATTATTATTATTATTATTATTATTATTATTATTATTATTATTATTATTATTATTATTATTATTATTATTATTATTATTATTATTATTATTATTATTATTATTATTATTATTATTATTATTATTATTATTATTATTATTATTATTATTATTATTATTATTATTATTATTATTATTATTATTATTATTATTATTATTATTATTATTATTATTATTATTATTATTATTATTATTATTATTATTATTATTATTATTATTATTATTATTATTATTATTATTATTATTATTATTATTATTATTATTATTATTATTATTATTATTATTATTATTATTATTATTATTATTATTATTATTATTATTATTATTATTATTATTATTATTATTATTATTATTATTATTATTATTATTATTATTATTATTATTATTATTATTATTATTATTATTATTATTATTATTATTATTATTATTATTATTATTATTATTATTATTATTATTATTATTATTATTATTATTATTATTATTATTATTATTATTATTATTATTATTATTATTATTATTATTATTATTATTATTATTATTATTATTATTATTATTATTATTATTATTATTATTATTATTATTATTATTATTATTATTATTATTATTATTATTATTATTATTATTATTATTATTATTATTATTATTATTATTATTATTATTATTATTATTATTATTATTATTATTATTATTATTATTATTATTATTATTATTATTATTATTATTATTATTATTATTATTATTATTATTATTATTATTATTATTATTATTATTATTATTATTATTATTATTATTATTATTATTATTATTATTATTATTATTATTATTATTATTATTATTATTATTATTATTATTATTATTATTATTATTATTATTATTATTATTATTATTATTATTATTATTATTATTATTATTATTATTATTATTATTATTATTATTATTATTATTATTATTATTATTATTATTATTATTATTATTATTATTATTATTATTATTATTATTATTATTATTATTATTATTATTATTATTATTATTATTATTATTATTATTATTATTATTATTATTATTATTATTATTATTATTATTATTATTATTATTATTATTATTATTATTATTATTATTATTATTATTATTATTATTATTATTATTATTATTATTATTATTATTATTATTATTATTATTATTATTATTATTATTATTATTATTATTATTATTATTATTATTATTATTATTATTATTATTATTATTATTATTATTATTATTATTATTATTATTATTATTATTATTATTATTATTATTATTATTATTATTATTATTATTATTATTATTATTATTATTATTATTATTATTATTATTATTATTATTATTATTATTATTATTATTATTATTATTATTATTATTATTATTATTATTATTATTATTATTATTATTATTATTATTATTATTATTATTATTATTATTATTATTATTATTATTATTATTATTATTATTATTATTATTATTATTATTATTATTATTATTATTATTATTATTATTATTATTATTATTATTATTATTATTATTATTATTATTATTATTATTATTATTATTATTATTATTATTATTATTATTATTATTATTATTATTATTATTATTATTATTATTATTATTATTATTATTATTATTATTATTATTATTATTATTATTATTATTATTATTATTATTATTATTATTATTATTATTATTATTATTATTATTATTATTATTATTATTATTATTATTATTATTATTATTATTATTATTATTATTATTATTATTATTATTATTATTATTATTATTATTATTATTATTATTATTATTATTATTATTATTATTATTATTATTATTATTATTATTATTATTATTATTATTATTATTATTATTATTATTATTATTATTATTATTATTATTATTATTATTATTATTATTATTATTATTATTATTATTATTATTATTATTATTATTATTATTATTATTATTATTATTATTATTATTATTATTATTATTATTATTATTATTATTATTATTATTATTATTATTATTATTATTATTATTATTATTATTATTATTATTATTATTATTATTATTATTATTATTATTATTATTATTATTATTATTATTATTATTATTATTATTATTATTATTATTATTATTATTATTATTATTATTATTATTATTATTATTATTATTATTATTATTATTATTATTATTATTATTATTATTATTATTATTATTATTATTATTATTATTATTATTATTATTATTATTATTATTATTATTATTATTATTATTATTATTATTATTATTATTATTATTATTATTATTATTATTATTATTATTATTATTATTATTATTATTATTATTATTATTATTATTATTATTATTATTATTATTATTATTATTATTATTATTATTATTATTATTATTATTATTATTATTATTATTATTATTATTATTATTATTATTATTATTATTATTATTATTATTATTATTATTATTATTATTATTATTATTATTATTATTATTATTATTATTATTATTATTATTATTATTATTATTATTATTATTATTATTATTATTATTATTATTATTATTATTATTATTATTATTATTATTATTATTATTATTATTATTATTATTATTATTATTATTATTATTATTATTATTATTATTATTATTATTATTATTATTATTATTATTATTATTATTATTATTATTATTATTATTATTATTATTATTATTATTATTATTATTATTATTATTATTATTATTATTAAAAAAGATGAGATCAGTAACATTATTAATATTGATTTTAAAAATGAAAATAATCATTATAAAATATCGGCCATTTGTTGGACCGAAAGCTGAAATGTTTATGAAAAGTAAAGTCAATTGTTCTGAAATTCTTGAAGTTAAAACCAATATATTAAAGTTTTGCATAGAGTTTTTGGACCAAATAAATTTAGGATTTGATTTCAAGCGTGAAGATATATAACTTTTACAAATAATAACACCAGCTAAGGTAGTTTCTAATGAAGATTTACCAATTTTTCTTTTGTTAAAGTTTCCCCGTCTCATAGATTGCGATCCTGATATAAAAACCCGCAGTGGAAATTACTGAGGCTAAGTGAGCTTGATATTTCCAGCGATCTGTATATTGATATGTTTTGGGAAAAATTTATTCTATTAAAAATTGAATGAATGAAAATAGCTTCATGCATCTCGTCAATTTTGTTTTTAATATAATTTCATTACCACATAGCCCTGCGGCTGCAGAACGCAAATTTTCAACGCGTTCTTTGATAAAAACTAAACTAAGAAATAAACTTAATATTGACAGTATCAATAGCATAATTTTATGCAAGGAACTTGTAAACAAAAATGACCGCATGTTAATTAATTGATTTAAGTTTACTTTTAAGAAATTAAACTTATTGGTACATAATATGTTCATTTGTATATAATTTAAACAAAAAAATATTAAATGATCTCATCTGTGTGTCTAAGACTGTGCCTGCATTTATTTATTTCTTGTTTGTTTTAATCTTAAATAAATGAACTGTATGCTTTCAGAATGCTTTTTTGTAGTTGAAATTATTTGGTAGGTTGTAAACGATTTTGGTCGGACTTGGGAAGAAAGTTGGTAGGGGAAAAAAATTGTTAGTGGCAAGGCTTATCAGTATATAACAGGTAATTGGCAAATGAAAAGCAATTGCCAATGTCATTAATGAATAATAGGAAGAGAAGTGGACCCAGAATACTCCCTTGAGGTACACCATATGTAGCTGTGAAAGGAACCGACGAGACATTATCTAGCATGACAACACATTGTCTATTACACAGATAGAACTTAAACCAGTAAATAATACACGAATGAAAACCAAACAGAGATAGCTTGTGGGTAAGTATATCATGGGACGCTTTATCGAAAGCTTTTGAAAAATCGGTATAAATTGAGTCGACCTGATGACTCTTTTGTAATGAAGAAATACAGTACTTACCGAAAACTGCTAGGTTCGAAATAGTAGAGCGTCCAGTGACGAACCCATGTTGATTAAGGCAAATAAGATGCTTAACAGGAAAATAGAGCTTATTCTTCAGGATGCACTCAAAGAGTTTGCAGATAGTGGACAATTTCGATATGGGTCTAGAATTAAACGCTTTTTAAATTCTCGACTATAAAAAATTTTTTTTATCATTCGAGCTAGAGAGCACAAGCGCAACCACTTTAAGCAAATAAAAATACGAACAAATTAAAAATGTGTCATATAACTACGAGATATTCAACACAAAAACAAAAATTCGTTCGCAAATGATTCAAATTCATTCTTTCTTCTATTCATTCGCAATATGCAAATAAACGTCAAAAGGAACATTTGTTGATCTATGCTCAGCTATTTTCAAAATAGTACTTTGCTTTCACACGGAGAAGTGTATTTTCCTAGACGTTATTTTGAAAATTGTATATAATTTTAAATTACCGAAGTTTGGCTATATCTCGAAAACTGTTCTATATCTTAATATCTGACTTCATACTTGGGTTCAGCGGAAATTTTTAAATATGAAATGATGGTCAAATGCCAGAGCTCAGAACTTTTTTGAAAATTTGTTATCTAGTGTACATAATTATGGGTGAGTTCCTAGTTGCATGTTGTTTTGTATTGCTGCGAAATGTATACACAATATTATACAAATACAACGCAGCATGCAACTTGGAACTCGTCCTGTACATATGTAAACATGTAGATGTTTGAAATAATTTTCATTTATAATACTATGCTTTGAAAACAAGGGAATTAAAATAAACAAATTTTCTTCAACTTATATTTACATACATACATCGCTAAATAGTGATAAATTCGGGGAAATGTTTGCGGCAGAGAGCGAATGAGTCAGTTCATATTCATTCGTATATAACGAATGAAAACAATATAATTACCTTTGATGTTAATGAGAACGCAAACAAAATTAAAAAATACATTCTTCCGATTGAAAACAAAAACAGAAAACAACGAAAAACAAATGGTTGTTATCATGGTGGAATAATAATAATATATTTATTTCACCATGGGTTGTTATAAAATCCGTTCACAGATCGGCAATACAAATGAAATGAATTAATTTTAATCTAAATTAATTAATTAAACTAATTTTAATATTTTTTTTCTGGACCCTGGTTAGATATATCACTATTGTTACCACTTTTGAAGATAGGTGTGATTGTAGCTAATTTCCACGCATCAATGAAAGTGCCAGATACAAGTGACTTATTAAAAATTAATTTTAAAGTGTAGACGAGGGCAGGGCAACTTTTTAATAAAACTGATGTAAGACCGTCAAAATCCGTTTGCATCGATAGTTTAAGTTGTCGTATACCATTCATAACATCATCAGTTGAGATTTCAAGGGAATCAAAATTTATTGAAGATAGGGAGTGAAATAAAGAGTTAACAGACAAATCTGATGTGCTATCAGGAACAAATTTACCGCATCATTAAGAGCATATCTTTGAAAAAGACCGTAGATGGATTAGCGGAGCAGGTTTTTTTTTTAAATTGATAAACTTCCAAAAATTATTTAGTTGTATACTAATTTCAAAGTTAATGGGCTGTTTTTGCTTACGCGTAAAAGCACATTTAGCGCATTTAGCTCTAAATGCTACTCTACGTGTACATATATCCACACAAAATTCGTCACCTAAATGCAACTAAATGCAACTCCATTTTTACATTAAGGATCTAAATGCTAAAAGCAACCCTGTGATCTTCCAAAATTTCCACGATTCGAACATAGTTTAATGTGAAAAAGTGGCAACATTGCTTTTTCGAGTATGCAGTGGCTAGCTGCGTTTCAGTGGTCGCCGATCGAGATTTCCACCCCTATTCTGCAACTCTTTCGTATTCGGATTTTGCTACGAATCGTAGAAATAGTATGCTGCAATCCGAATCGTATTTTCGAACTTTCGAAATTCGTAACAATGGCATGCCTAAAAACGAACGAGTAAGCTTTTTTGCGTAATTTTGTACGTAAACAATTCTGTGTCGGAGGCGAAATAAAAGATGTAAATCGATGTGTGTTTGCAGGAAATATTAGTGGTGTTCATTTAAACGGATAAATTTGCCTACGCATATACGTATATTTTATTCTACTGTTTTATATAAACGAACAAAAAGGAATATTTGTTGCCCCTTTTCGAGAAACATGGGTCCGGTTTAGTTAATGTACAACGATTTTCGATTGTTGTGTCCAAACGCATAAACGGAATCCAACAACTTTAACATACACGTGTAATCAAAGGATTCACATTTTATTTAAGATAAATGTTTCAAATTTCCTACCACTAGCTCTATTAATAAACTCGGTTTGCACTATGCACTTTTCTGCAACGTTCGACGTGGGTTCTGCGCAAAAATACGGTGGTATGCCGTCCATCAGCCGGAGTGATATGCACACGAAATTTTGTATACCTTTGACATGCGGAAGCACCTCTTCTCCGGCAACACAGAAAGGAGAATTCTACTTAGTAAGTTATAATCCCTAAACGCGGCCGAAGGCAGAAGCAAGCGCAACAGGTGGTGGACCTAACAAAATGCATGTTTTCAATGGCTTGGAAGAAGCTGTTATTGCATTAACTGGATTGAGAACCAAAGCTTCAGGCATAGGAGGAGTTCTGGCTCGTGGTCCAACAATTCAACCAGAAGCTGACATAGATGCGCCCATGGTTACTATGCCCGACAGCTCCGCATACGTTTGTGAATCCATCAGAATCCATAATTTTCCTCAAAATATGTAAAATTAACCAATTTTACAATAAACAAGCACATGATAATTGTTTTTTTTTTTTAATTCCTTTCCACTTTGTTTTCCTTCATTCAGCTATCTTCGAAAAACAACTGATAGCTGGCAATGCTGCACATGTCTCCGCAAGGGTTGTAGCATGTGGATTTTTCGTTTTTCGTAGCGTAGCTACGAATTACGAATTACGAAAATTCGGGTTCTAGAATAAGGGGGTTCATTTATTATTTTACATTATTTGGATAAAGAAAAGTTAAGCAAATTCAACATCGATGTGATGCTGATAGAAATCTGGATCAATTTGTGATCAACATGTTTGCTCGGTTCTTTAGGTCCAATTATTCTGTAGACTTCCCTATAAGTGGAGACTATCCGTACGAGCTTTGTCCAATCAACTCTGCTTATATTCCAGTAATATCTTCCGATGAAGTTTTACACTCTTTAAAAACCTTAAAAGCGTCATTTAGGCCCGGACCTGATCATATTCCGACTGTTTTCTTAAAAACTGCGCTGAGAACATCTGCGAGCCTTTAACAACTCTATTCAATTTGTCACTTAAACATGGCGTTTTTCCGTCAGCCTGGAAGGAGTCTTTCATAATACCACTTCACAAAAACGGCAGCAGGTCCTCTATAGAAAACTATCGAGGCATAGCGAAACTCTCCGCTATCCCCAAATTATTCGAAGCAATTATTGTTAACCAGCTGACATATTCTATATCTTCTTCAATTACACAATCTCAACACGGGTTTTCTAAAGGAAAATCTACTATGACTAATTTATTGGAGTTTACAACTCATGTCTCAAACGGTTTTAGAGAAAATGCTCATACCGACGTAATTTACACCGATTTCAGTAAAGCTTTTGACAAAGTATGTCACTCGTTACTCATCCGTAAACTCGACCTAATCGGCTTTCAGCCCAGTCTTCTTCAATGGATCTCATCTTACCTCTCTGATAGAACACAAAGAGTTATTGTTAATAATTGTTCTTCCAACATCATTAAAGTTTCTTCAGGAGTTCCTCAGGGAAGCCACCTCGGTCCGATTCTGTTCCTGATATTCATTAATGATATTTCTTCTATAATAAAACATTCAAAAATTTTAATGTATGCCGATGATGTGAAACTTTTTAAAACATTGTCCTCTATCGAAGAAAGGTCTTTGTTACAAGCGGATCTGAACAACGTGGTTAGTTGGTGTAATACAAACTATATGCCACTAAACCTTCAAAAATGTAAAGTTATGTGTTTCTCTCGGAGGGCTGTTCAACCAGCTGTTTATTCAATATCAAATTATAATCTCGAGCAGGTATCCAATTTTGTCGATCTTGGTATCACAATGGATTCCAAACTCAATTTCAACCGTCATATTAATTTTACAGTCAATAAAGCCAAAGGCGTTTTTGCATTTGTATGGCGATGGTCAAAAGAGTTCAAAGATCCTTATGTTACAAAAGCTCTTTTTTACCAGTTTAGTTAGACCTATACTAGAATACGGATCTATTGTTTGGAATCCCCGCTACCAAGTTCATTCAGAAAGGATTGAATCAATTTTATTCAGATTACAATCTCCCCCTTACACAAGTCATCTAAAGCTCATAAATTTGCCTACACTCGCAAGTCGTAGAGAAATGCTGGGTATAATATTTATCGTAAAATTAATGACAGGCTTGATTAATAGCCCGGCCCTCCTGGCTGAGGTAAATTTTAATGTTCCTTCTCGAGTGTCAAGACACTTTCGACCTCTATTTTTAAAGCCATGCAAAACTAATTTTGAACTAAACGAATCATTCCGTGGTTTATGTCAAGATTTTAACTGTCATTCCAGCACGTTTGACGTATCGGACTCGATTTTTACTATAAAGAAAACTATTATTTCCACTCTCAATAATTGAAATACTATCTTTAGCATATCCAATCAGCTGATGAATTTGATTCTGTAGCTGAATAGTTTTAGATCTCGACACTTAACCACTTAACAAACTCCTGTTTCCACTACTCGGCACCAAAAACTAAAAAAAAAACAAAAGGTTCCGTACGTCATGCGGACTGCGCCCCTCGTGTCGGTTGGGCGGGAATGGGGGGTAAAAAGCCGTTGGGATTAATTATTTAACTCTGTTTGTTTTGTTTCCTAATTAAGTGAGGAAGTCTTAGTTGACAGCACCGACAAATGAATATATACATAAACAAATGCTAGGTTATGGTTAAAACAATTCAAGTTTTTGTATTGAATTTTCGGTTTAAAATTTATTTTTTCATTTTCGGTAGGGTTCTTGACCATTATCTTCTGCGTGAGAATTGATCGTAATAGATACTGATCTGAATAAGCGACTGGCACACAACTGTTAGTCAAAAGCATACGATTTCGAACTTGCGTAAATGTACATTTGCTAAATCCGATAGCACGAACGCTCTGCGAAAACATATGTTCGAAAATGCTAAATGTTTCATTTTAAATGCAGCAAAAACGCTGCATAACGTAAATTTCCGATAAAGAAACGTCTCTAGACAATTAAATTCCAACGTATAGCGCTGAAAAAACGAAAAATCAACATGCTGCAACCCTTGCGGAAACATGTGCAGCATTGCCAGCTATCAGTTGTTTTTCGAAGATAGCTGAATGAAGGAATTATAACCCCTACTAGGTAGAATTCTCCTTTCTGTGTTGCGGGTAAGAGGGGCTTCCCCATGTCAAAGGTATTCAACATTTCTTGTGCATATCACTCCGGCTACGCCGTCCACAGTATTTTTGCGCAGAACTCACGTCGAAATTTGCAAAAAAGTGCATAGTGCAAACCGAGTTTATTAATAAGCTAGTGGTAGAAAATTTCAAACATTTATCTTAAAAAATTTTGAATCCTTTGATTACACGTGTATGTTAAAGTTTTTGGATTTGGGCTATGTGTTTGGACAAAACAACCGAAAATCGTTTTACAAATAACTAAACCGGACCCAAGTTTCTCGATAAGGGGCAACAAAGATTCTTTTTTGCTCGTTTATATGAAGCAGTGGATAAAAATATACGTATATGCGAAAGGCAAATTTATCTGTTTAAATGAACACCACCAATATTTCTTGCAAACACACATTGATTTACAACTTTTATTTCGCCTCCGACACAGAATTGTATTCGTACAAAATTACGCAAAAAAGCTTACTCGTTCGTTTTTAGGCATGCCATTGTTACGAATTTCGAAAGTTCGAAAATACGATTCGGATTGCAGCATACTATTTCTACGATTCGTAGCAAAATCCGAATACGAAAGAGTTGCAGAATAGGGGTGTAAGATAATCTTCGGGACTTTTTGAAGCTTTAAACATTTTATAGAATTTGTTTCTCAGGTTTTTTAGTCTTTTCAGTCCCCTATTATACCATGGCAGTTTATAAGAGTTCCGTGCGCAGAAGTGGAAAACTTTTGACTGCCATTCACCTGGGAGTGGCCAGAAGCGATTCTTGTGCATCGCAGGTCACAACGTCCGGATATTTATATCCACGTATCCTCTGGGTAGCAACCAAACACCCGTTTGGGAGCGAGCTAAAGTCAGAAGGCGTAAAACATCGCGTGCGCTGGGTTTGGGTCCCGCCATGTTAAAACCCCGCCCAATGAAAAATAAAAAACAGCCTCGGATGAGACCCCCTTTTTCTGATGACGACCACGGCAAACGTATAAAGGACTATGATTTAAGGGTATGCACCTGGAATATCCGGACCCTTAATGGGGAAGGTGCCTCTGCCCGGCTGGTTGATGTCCTCGGGAAGACAAAGGCTGACATCACCGCCATCCAAGAAATGCGATGGACGGGGCAAGGAAAACTAAGCGTGAAGCCTTGTGACGTCTACTACAGTTTCCACGTAAAGGAGCGCAAATTCGGTGGTAGGAGAGAGACTTCGGAGCCGAGTACTGGCGTTCACCCCGGTGAACGAACGTCTAGCCACAATCCGCATCAAAGCTAGATTCTTCAACATCTCGCTCATCTGCGCCCACGCCCCGATGGAAGAGAAGGATGAGGCGTCCTAGGATCTCTTCTATGAGAGCTTGGAACGTACATATGAGCGCTGCCCCCGACACGATGTCAAAATCGTGCTTGGCGATTTTAATGCCAAGGTGGGCAAGGAAGGGATCTTTGGCGCCACTGTCGGAAAATTCAGCCTCCACGACGAAACGTCCGATAACGGACTGAGGCTGATCGACTTCGCCGGGGCCCGAAATATGGTAATATGCAGTACTAGGTTCCAGCATAAGAACATCCACCAAGCTACATGGCTGTCTCCAGATCGAAAAACGAGAAACCAAATCGATCATGTTGTGATAGACGGAAGGCATGCTTCAAGCGTTTTGGACGTACGTACACTCCGAGGGCCAAACATCGACTCGGACCACTATCTTGTTGTAGCCAAGATACGCACCCGCCTCTGTGCAGCAAAAAATGTGCGCCCAACAATGCAAGGAAAGCTTAACGTCGAAAAGCTGCAATCACAACAGACGGCCAATTTATTCGCCACTCGACTCACACACCTGCTCTCTGAGAGCACTCTTCAACAATCCGACGTACGCGAGCAGTGGAACCACATTTCCCGATCATTAAGTACCGCCGCCGAAGAAGTAGTTGGATTTCAGCGAGCCCGAAAGAACAACTGGTACGATGAGGAATAACCCCTGCTCTCTGAGAACACTCTTCAACAATCCGACATACGCGAGCAGTGGAATCACATGCGAGCCATGTGGGACCGTTATAGGGAACTGAAGAAGGAGGCGAGACGTATTTGCCGCAATAAGAGAGAGGCCGAAATACGTGAGTGTGAAGAGCTTGAGACGCTGGCCGACAGGAAGACCGCCCAAAAATTCTACCAGAGGGTTATGCGACTTACGGAAGCTTTCAAGACCGGGGCGAACTCCTGTAAAAACAACAATGGCGACCTAGTGACCGATGTCCAGAATATACTTAAATTGTGGAGGGAACACTTTTATAACCTACTGAATGGTAGCAGCGCTGAAAGTAGTGAGGAAGACGAACCCGAGTCCCCAGTCGATGATGATGGAGTAGCTGTCCCACCGCCTGACTATGACGAGGTACGAATAGCGATTACGCGGCTGAAAAACAACAAAGCTGCTGGAGCTGACGGCCTGCCAGCCGAGCTATTCAAGTACGGCGGCGAGGAGCTGATGAGGTGCATGCATCACCTCGTATGCAGAATATGGTCAGATGAATGCATGCCCGACGACTAGAATTTAAGTGGGCTCTGCCCAATCCACAAGAAAGGCGACCCCGCCATACGCGCCAACTACCGCGGAATTAGCCTTCTAAGCATAGGTTACAAGGTCTTATCGAGCGTATTGTGCGAAAGACTGAAGCCCACCGTCAACGAGCCAATTGGACCTGATCAGTGTGGCTTTAGGCCTGGAAAATTCACCATAGATCAGGTATTCACAATACGCCAAATCTTGGAAAAGACCCGCGAGAATAGGATCGACACACACCATCTATTTGTCGATTTCAAAGCCGCTTTCGACAGCACGAAGAGAAGTTGCCTTTATGCCGCGATGTCTGAATTTGGTATCCCCGCGAAACTAATACGGCTGTGTAAAATGACGTTGAGCAATACCACCAGCTCCGTCAGAATAGGGAAGGACCTCTCCGAGCCGTTTGATACCAAATAAGGTTGCAGACAAAGGGACTCCCTTTCGTGTGATAGATAATAAGAGCCACATAACTCAACCGCTCAGGCACAATACTTTACAAGAGCGTACAATTGCTGGCGTATGCCGACGACATCGATATTATCGGTAAAAACAAGGGCTACGTCTGTTCTGCCTTCTCGGGATTGGATAGAGAAGCAAAGCGAATGGGTCTGGTGGTGAACGAGGACAAAACGAAGTATCTCCTGTCAGCACACAAACAGTCAGAGCATACGCGTCTTGGCACCCACGTCACTGTTGACAGTTACAAGTTTGAAAAAGTAGACGACTTCGTTTATTTGGGAACCAGCATTAACACCAATAATAATGTCAGCCTTGAAATCGGACGGGGAATCACTCTTGCCAACAAGTGCTACTTTGGGCTGAGTAGGCAATTGAGAAGTAAAGTCCTCTCTCGTCGTACAAAGATCACACTCTATAAGTCACTCATCATGCCTGTGCTGGTGTATGGCGCGGAAGCATGGACAATGAAAGCATCTGATGAGGCGGCTCTTGGAGTTTTCGAGAGAAAGATTCTGCGAAAGATTTACGGACCTTTACGCGTTGGTGATGGCGAATATCGCAGACGATTTAACGATGAGCTGTATGAGCTTTACAACGATATAGACATAGTGCAGCGAATTAAAATTCAGCGGCTCCGCTGGCTTGGCCATGTCGTTCGAATGGACAGACACGCTCCTGCTCTGAAAATATTCAACGCGGGCCGCGATGCTGGTAAGACCAGGTGAAGAAGGACTTGGCTTCACTTGGCATTTCCAATTGGCGTCAGTTAGCACAGAAGATAAATGACTGGCGTGCTGTTTTGGACCCAGAAGAAGTTTCTAAGAGTTACACCCTTATTCTAAAACCCGAATTTTCGTAATTCGTAGCTATGTTACGATTAAAGAAAAATCGGCATGCTGCAACCCTTGCGGAAAAATGTGCAGCACAGCCAGCTATCACTTTTTTTTCCCAAGTCAGCTGTGTGAAGGAAAACAAAGTGGAAATGAAGTAAAAAAACACTCATCATGTGCTTGTTTACGGTAAAATCTGGTTGTTGTTAAACATTTTAAGGAAAATTATGGATTCTGATGCATTTGCAGTTATAGCAGCGGTGTAAGAGCGCGCTTTGGTAATGCACTCACAAAGGTATGCGGAGCTGCTGGGCATAGTAACCATGGGCGCATCCATATCAGCTTCTGGTTGAATTGTTGAAACACAAGCCAGAGCTCCTCCTATGCCTGAAGCTTTGGTTCTCAATCCAGTTAATGCAATAACAGCTTCTTCCAAGCCATTGAAAACATGCATTTTGTTAGGTCCACCACCTGTTGCGCTTGCTTCTGCCTTCGGCCGCGCTTAGGGATTGCAACCCTTACTAAGTAGAATTTTCCTTTCTGTGTTGCCGGAGAAGAGGGGCTATCTCCGCATGTCTAAGGTATACAGCATTTCTTGTGCATATCACATTCCTCCTTATTCTAGAACCCGAATTTTCGTAATTCGTAATTCGTAGCTACGCTACGTAAAACAATAAATCCACATGCTGCAACCCTTGCGGAAACATGTGCAGCATTGCCAGCTATCAGTTGTTTTTCGAAGATAGCTGAATGAAGGAAAACAAAGTGGAAACGAATTAAAAAAACACCCACAAAGTGCTTATTTATGGTAAAATTGTTTGATTTTACATATTTTGAAGGAAACGGTGGATTCTATTGCATTTGCAATTATAGCAGCAAAGTAATAGCCCTGCCAGATAGAGTACGTTACGTACGTTCCGGCTTCAGCGTTCAACTGACAAGGCGTACGAAACGCATAGGTACGCCACAATGAAAGCGTTGTCGCATGTAAACAAGTCAGCTGTTTTGTACTGGCGGCAAATTTTTCTTTGAATTCAAAATATATCTATATTTTTAGTTGTGCTAATATTTGTGAAGAAGATACAAAAAATGGAAATAATTGAAGTTATTTTAATATTGCTAATGTTGCTGGAAGCCAGAGAATGCTTTAACAGGCTTTATGGAGGCCGTAGATGGTGGGTGTGACCTCCTCTAAAGAATCGCGACACTCACGGATTTTTCGCCACGAATTTTGGATTTAGGGAGGAATTTAAGAAAAATATAAGGATGGAAAAGCACATTTTTGAAATGCTATGGGCTATAAAACTGCATTCTTAGAATTTTTGCAAAGAGTCTGATTAAAAGTTGCAAATATGTATACAAATTTATTAAATTTTCCTGAGCCTTGTACAAAGTTTAGAGATTTTAGTCTGAACAGTAGTTTCATAAAAAATTTAAAAAAATAAAGAGTAAACAATTTTGCATACATTGTGAACAATTCTGTGTCAATAATTTTGCGCGGCACTGTATATGTACATGAGCTTTTGTAATACATATTTTTGTGATATCTATTTATTTAAATAAAATTTTCTTATTTAGTTTATAACATTACATTTCATTGCGTTACAAGAGATCATGTACAGACACCTGGTAGAATAAGTTCTTTTTTAAATATTCACAAAACTTTTCGTGTTAAATATTTTTTATTTTTAAATGGTTTATGTTATAAAAAACACGTAAATCCAAGTTTCAAACTTTATATTATACTCAGAAAAGTTAAAAAATTTTCATTAAAATTTCAAACTTTATTTATTAAAATTGGAACACAGTCCTATAGTCTATTATTTTTAATATAATAAATTGCCAGTGTGAAGTTGCTAAAAATCCCGTTGATTTTTAATATTTTGTTAGCTGACCGTGCTACACTTTTCCTTGATACATATACATATACATACCTTCATGGTTTCACACTTGCACTTTATTATAGTAAAAAATAATGGACTATAGGACTGTGTACCATTTTTTTTTAGAAAATTGAATAAACTTTGAAATTTTAATGAAAATTTCTTAACTTTTCTGAGTATAATATAAAGTTTGAAACTTGGATTTATGTTTTTTTTTATAATATAAACCAGTTAAAAATATAAAAGATTTAATACAAAAAGCTTTGTGAATATTTACAAATTGATAAGTAAACGCGGACTTATTTTAATACGTGTATACATGTACAAACATATATATATATATATATTTACAGTGGTGGAAGTAATAATAGAAACTTTTTATTTTGACCAGTTTTGGCTATATTACTTTTGTTTATTTAATGTTTAATATTTTTTATAAAAGCCTAGCGCATTATATAACACACACCATATAAATCCACATTTCAAACTTTGTACAAAAATTATAAAAATTCAACAAATTTTACCGAAATCCCCCAAAAATTTCAAACTTTTTATTTAGAATTTTGGTAAAATTTGTCGAACTTTTATAATTTTTATACAAAGTTTGAAATGTGGATTTATATGGTGTGTGTTATATAATGCGCTAGGCTTTTATAAAAAATATTAAACATTAAATAAACAAAAGTAATATAGCCAAAACTGGTCAAAATAAAAAGTTTCTATTATTTCTTCCACCACTGTATATACAAAACGTATAACACTAAATTATTTTGAATTTTTAAATCAGTTCATTTCATAACATTCATTTTGTACTTTCTATTCAGTTTATGTAAAAAAAGAATTAAAATAAAAAATTAAATAAAGACAACAAATTGTATTCCATTAAAAACAAATTCAATTAAAATGATTAAATAAATTAATTGAAATAAAAGTAAAATAAGGTTTTTACATGACAACAAATTGCCCGCCATTAAAAACAAAATTCAGTATTTCAATTTTCATTCTGTCTTGAACATTTTCTTCATATTTCAGAAGATAGCTGTCTAGAACATTTAAGAAATCGGAGTTACGGCTAACTGGTTGTGGAGCAGCTTCTGATTTTTTTAGCCAGTCGCTTACGGCTCCACATAGTGGCCAATCGCTCTTCATCTTTTTTCCGATTCAATGCTCTAGAAGTGGTCACAATTGGCTCTTTTTCGGGTTGGAAGTCAACAAGAGACGTTGGCGGTGATTGGTGAACCACTGTAGTTAGCCCTGTCTGCTGCGTCTGCTCAAATACGGGCTCCTCATTCTCGCAATATTCGAAAAGAGGTTGCGACTCATATACATTAATGGAATGCTCAGGCTGCGGTGTGCATTTTTCACGATCTATGGTGGTACCAAACGTTGCGTTGTCAAATGTCCTTAAATAATATATGTACAAACAAAACCTTGTAGTCACATGAAGACTATTTAAGGTGTTACAACACAGTTAGCGACAGCTAGAATTAAATTTTTTTTCTAAAAAATGTTTAAAATTCCAAAATATGTCTATTATTTAAGGCGATCATGCGGTGTAACTCCGTAATACTCTATTAGGTATTCGGGACTATCACTGTAACCATCGCAGTCCGATTTTTGTGAAACTACGAAAATGTAATCACTGAATATCAATTCCTTGGAACGTATTCTTTAAAGAATATGCTACGTTCGTAGCTATGTAAGTATGTACATACATATGTATCCGTTCAGTGATTCAGTGATAGCTTTTTGAAGATTTCACGATAAATCTGACTACAGTGGATTCAATGATAGCAATGGTTGCATAAATTACTTGCGTGGTGACACGTGCCGTTGCAGGAATGCCAGTGCCTCGTAATATTTCCATCCACTACTGACCATGTCATTTGCAGCACTCCCAGAAGGCGCCTTTCTTCCGCTTTCGTCCTTTACAAATCGGTCGCGAAGTGACCTCCACCGACTCTGACACTGTTCCACTGCGGATTAATTTTTAAAAACATTGGAAAACACTCACAAGATTATTCAATCACCACTTACCACTGCAACCTATAGCGCCCGCCACATAATTCCACGCTTTTTCTTTCGCCAACCGGTTTCTATAAGCCACACTGCTTTTATCATATAAGCAAGGGTGCATTTGCACCGCTTCTATTAATTTATACTCCATTAAATATTTCCAAATTATGTTTTCCTTGTTTTTAAGGAATTTTATTGAGCAAACGAAAAATTAAAAGAAAATGGCCCGAATGATACTGAAATGGCAAATGTGAACGTTGACGGACTTACTTGCGTCAAAAGTTGAGTGTTGGCCAACGTTCGTGGGTTCCGCCAACGCAAGGGTTGCCAATCTGGCGCTCTCTATGCAAACACACACAGTCTACTCAACTGTCAGTTTCATCCTTGAGCGGAACGCACGTAACGTGCTCTATCTGGCAGGGCTATAAGAGCGCGCTATGGGAATGATTTCCCAAGATATGCGGAGCTGTCGGGCATAGTATATGTCTGCTTCTGGTTGCCTATGCCTTAAGAACTGGTTCCCAATCCAGTTAATGAAATAACAGCTTCTTCCAAGCCATTGAAGACATGCACTTTGTTAGGTCCACCACATGTTGCACTTGCTTCTGCCTTCGGCCGCGGTTAGGGATTATAACTCTTACTAAGTAGAATTCTCCTTTCTGTGTTGCCGGAGAAGAGGTGCTTCCGCATGTCAAAAGTATATAAAATTTCGTGTGCACATCACTTCAGCTACGCCATCCACAGTATCTTTGCCCAGAACCCACGTCGCAATTTGCAAAAAAGTGCATAGTGCAAACCGAATTTATTAATAAGATAGTGCTCGGAAATTTGACCATTTATTTTAAATAAAATTTTAATCCTTTGATTACACGTGATGTTAAAGTTTTTGGATTCGGATTATGCGTTTGGACACAACAAACGAAAATCATTCTACAAATAACTAAACCAGACCCAAGTTTCTCGATAAAGGGCAACAAAGATTCTGTTTTACTCGTTTATATAAAGCAGTGGATAAAAATATACGTATGTATATGCGAAGGGCAAATTTATCTGTTTAAATGAACACCACTAATATTTCCTACAAACACACATCGATTTACGTCTTTTATCTCGCCTTCGACACAGCATTGTTTTCGTACAAAATTACGCAAAAAAGCTTACTCGTTCGTTTTTAGGCATGCCATTGTTACGAATTTCGAAAGTTCGAAAATACGATTCGGATTGCAGCATACTATTTCTACGATTCGTAGCAAAATCCGAATACGAAAGAGTTGCAGAATAGGGGTGATTATTTTTGCGCACAACCCACATCGAAATTTGCAAAAAATTGCATAGTGCAAACCGAATTTATGAATAAGCTAGTGGTCGAAAATTTGAATTATTTTAAATAAAAGTTTAATCCTTAAATTTCGAAATATTGCAGTTTCAACAATTCTGAAATTTATAATATTCTTATTTTTCGTCTAAGTTATTGTAAATATCAATTTTGAGTGAATAATCTTCAGTAGCTAATAAAACATCGCAGTTTTCGTATTTCTGAAAATCTACCGTTATATGGGTATTTTTACCCGAGTTATCGTGTGCACAGATGGACGGACAAGCAGTCGCTGCTTTAACGATTTTTCTTTTCATTCTGATCATTTATGTATACATTTGTGTATATCTATCTCGATTCGTTTCAAGAATGATAGAGTGAGAGTAATTTTGGCGTGACGTCACCGTAGAGTTGACAGCTGAGAGCGGCAAATAAAAGTGCTGTCTAGTGATGTGCTGAATTGTCGGTACCCAATGCTTGATTCTGTAACCAGTTAGCGACAAGTTTTGGATCGATATCGCACTTGTTGACGTAAAAATATTTCATATCATACGTCAACAAAACCTATACCGATTCGAAAATTGTCGCTAACAGGTTACAGAATCTGCCTACAAAAATGATATCGTCCGATTAAGCTGGACAAACAAGTAAAAGTTTCTCCGTATTATGGCCTTGAACCGACATATATACATCTTTCATTTGAATCAGTATTAAAAGCTCTATTGGCTCCTACATTCGGGTTTTGATAGTCGAGTCTCCACTGAACCGTTTTTCCATATTTTTGGCCTATGGCCCTGTGCCAATCGGTAACTTTTTTCTCCGTGGTGAGACGGGGTGGAAAAATTTGCTATGGTGTACAAATAAATTGAATTTTGCTGTGCCAAATGCAAAGTAAAAATTTGACAGTTGAAAAACCAAACAAACGCTCGTGCGAAAGCTCTATTTTTGTGTGTTGCTGAAATTCTTAAAATTTATATTTATTTTATAATTTGCAAGTAACGTAAGCTTTTTTTATGCTGTTTCAGCTTTCATTTTCATGTTCACTCCTTATTACCGCCAAGCAATATTATGTGTATACATGGTTATAAGTGTCAAAATTTTACCTAGCCCCATGAGCTAGGTAAAATTCTGACGTTTTTGTTCACCACAAGAAATGTCAGATTTTTACTTTGATCCGTCAAAATTTTCTCTTTTCTATCATTTGGCACAGGCCCTATGTGCGCTTTTATTTGAAACCTAAATGTTTCGGTACCGAGTATCTAGAGTATTGGATACTTAAAAGTATTAACTCAGCACATCACTACTGCTGTCATCTCGACTGTAACGTCGGAAAAACAGCTGATTCTGTCAAATTCACTGAGAGCCGATTAGCGGTATTGTCATCGGCGCCACCCTCTGTATTCTCTCCACCGGGGATTCGTTTTGCCTGTTACAAACAACCGTTATGTGAACAAAGTTATAATACCCTTGTGCACAAGCGCGCTCTGGTATAAAAATATACGTATATGCGAAAGGCAAAGTTATATTTTTAAATAAACACCACTAATATTTCCTGCAAACACACATCGATTTACATCTTTTATCTCGCCTCCGACACAGAATTATTTCGAAAGTTAGAAAATATGGGTCCCTATTCGATCTTCGACTGTGGTAGAAAGTACTAACCGAACGAATTTTCATTTGGTATTCTGGCACTCATTCGATGAAGAATACCGCTATTGTGAATTTCGCTCGTTTAGGTTGTTCACAATAGCATATTTTTCACCGCTGAGAAGCTTTGTTTACAGATCGAGCAAACTAAATAGAGTGCTTATACATATATACATATGTAAATTTGTGCAAATTAAAATGAAATAAAAAAGTGAGTTTATAAAAGCGTGGTAAAAAAAATTGTAATTAGCACAACGGAGTTCTGGTTGAACGATTCCTTAAAAAACTGGCCAAGAGCAGAAAACGTGAGAGTTTAAGTGCAGTCTTTCGAATATATTTTGACATACAATATATTTAAGAAATTTTGTGATCCAAATCTATTTAAAATATATTAAAACTAGCTCCATGATTTTGTTTTCAGAGATCGTGCTAACAGCGTATAGGATTTTCTTTCATAAGTAAAACCAGACTCTCGAGCTTGTGTTTTGTATTCACGACGTTAAAACTGCATGAAATTGATCAAAAATTGTTTAAAATTAGTGTCTACCCGCCAAAAAGTAAGAAAACAAACGCAAAATCATACATTTTTCACAATTTTCTAACACTTCGCTACCCCATCGAATCGAACAGAAGTTTGCTCTGTTCGACAGAAAATTCGATACTCAAGGAAAATTTCGACACGGTTGCATAGCCCATAATACGAATTTCACTTTCGATCTTCGATAACAAGCGAAGATCGAAAATCGAATGCAAGTCATAATAAGGGCCATGATTCGGATTGCAGTATACCATTTCTACGATTCGTAGCAAAGTCCGAATACGAAAGTGTTGCAGAATAGGGGTGTTAATTTTCAGTTTTGGGATATATCTATGACACAGTTCCATTATTTTAGATTTAAAGATGTTATAGCTATCGGCAACATTGAGATTAAAAATTGGTCAATCATTGTCTTCAAGACACCGAGACACCGGCCGACGGTAGCGACAAGTAGCTATCGGCAGGTGTATGGGGATGCAGAAGGCGATAAACCAGCAACCGCTTGAGCCCAAGTGAGGCGAGCATTATTTTCATGAGCAGCAGAGACAGCCGAAGAACGAACATTTACAGCATCAGCATTAATATGAGCACCAACTGGACCGGGAGAAGGTGAAGCAGAGGCAGCAACAACTGTGGCGTCAGACAACAACGAACAAAGTTCGGCCACTTGAGAAGTGGCAGCATTATGCAATTCACCAACAGAGTGAAGAGCCCAGAGTGAGAGAGCCCAGCACCAATAATTTTTTTCAAATCATCAAAACTGATTTTTTAGGATTTTTTAGTGTGGCCGGCCCGGCCCGGGCGTGTTTTTGAAAGTTTGTAACGAGGTGATAGTTTATAACGGAAACTCCGTTGGTTTGTTGTTGGTGTTTCTTTTATTATAAAAAAATGTCGAAAAAGTCTTTGCACAAAATTTAATAGTAAAAGTATAACTGTAACAAACAATACAACATTTGGTGTATCTGCGGTGAGCCTGAATACCATCTGCTCTACAGCGGCCAACTACCGTTGTCCACACTGCGAATACATATATGCAAGCAGATAACCGCTTAGCAGCGGCCAACTATCGTTGTCCACACTGCCAAGGTAGTTATATGCTAGTGCTCTGCTCACCGCCGATCACCAAATGGAAATGAACGATTATGAACAAAGTGTTCGCTTTTATAGCCATTCGTATAGGAATTCGGAAATATGCAAACAAAGGACAAACATAGTTATATAGGACTGTCAAAACATAAAAGCATTGCCAGACAGCTTTACATAGAAGTATTGCCTGACTAAAATTTACATAAAAGCATTGCCAGACTAAACTTTACATTACACGTTTTATACAATAATGAGATCTTTACACCTAGCAATATAATATTCTAATCATATAATGAGAAACTGCTACAATCTCGTCCTTTGACGTGTAAACCTCGCCCCGAGTACACGTCAAGGTTGCTATTCACGGGTCTTCCTTGGAAGGCCACGCTTCCTCAAAGGCTGGGCAGGAGCTGCAGCTTCATCTTCGCGAGTGATCTTATATAGGGTTAGTGCGAACACATGATAGGTCCCAAGTGGAATGTTGAGGTTTTCTCGCGACGCAATCTCGTACGAGGATGAACCAATCTTGCGTATGATAACGTAAGGACCATCTCGCTTTGGGGCAAATTTTGCTGTGACGCCCTTTGCTGCTTGACTCAGAACGTGGGTGGTCATTAATACGTATGTGCCAATTTCGAATTCTTCTTGGGGACGTCTGTGTTGTCCTGCTGAAGCTTTGTTTTTATCTTGGAGGCGCTGCTAAATTTCCCTTGCAGACTTCAAGGTGTTAGTGATGCTTTGAAGGTAAGGCGAAATTTGTGGAATGAAGTTTTCGCTCTCCACTATAGCTCGTACGTCATGCTGGACATCAACGAGCGGGCGTAATTCTCTCCCGAACGTTAAATAAGCCGGGGAGAAGCTTGTACTCTGGCATTTGGCGGTATTCATCGCAAACCTGATGGAAGGTAGATGCTGGCTTCACTTAGTGTGCTCGTTGCCAACAAGAATCGCCAACTGTGCTTCGAGGTCTCGATTCTTGCGCTCGACTGGGTTAGCCTCTGGATGGTAGACGGGTGTCAGCTGCTGCTGGATTGCCATGCAATACGTCACCATTTTCATGATCGCTGACACGAACTGGACACCATTATCAGACTTCAGTCGTCGAGGTATACCGTACCGTAGAAAAATTTCATATATTAGCGTCTTTGCGCACGCATCCGCAGTTGCTTCGCGTAGGGGAAAGATTTCGGTCCAACGCGAGGCCACATCTTCAGCTATCAGTATCCAATGGAAACCTTCTTCGGTATGTGGTAGAGGCCCAAACAGATCAACTGTTGGCACTTCAAACCGCTGCTTGCTACTGGTCGTTTGTAGTAAACCCATGGGTTTCAAGTTTGCTAACTTGTAGCGTTGACATTCAATACAAGTCTTAATGTGTCTGGCGATTTCAGCGCGCATCCCTGGCCAGTAGTAGCGACTAGTAATTCGAGAAATAGTGCGCTCAACACCATAATGGTCAGCGGTATCGTCATCGTGGTACTTTTGGAGAATCGCCTTGCGTTCGTGGGATGGTACAACAAGCTGTGCGTCTTCATCGTCGGCGTTATAGCAATAAAGTATTCCGTCGTTTAGGACATAACCTCTATTGGACCAAAACATGAGGTTGTCGTCTTGAGATTCCAAGGATGCAATAATCGTTTTGATGTACTCATCCTGGAGTTGCTCCTCGCGTATTTCTTTCGTACTTCGCCTGGGTAGGTCAACATGAAAGGCGCAAATGCAAGTTGGGGAATTGGTATGCTCCTCTGCAGTACATGGCGGGCGGGATAGCATATCAGCTAGACAGTTACTTTTGCCGGGTGTGTATTGAACTTTGAAGTTGTGCTGCTGGATTTGCAATGCCCATCGTGCGAGGCGTCCTGATGGAGACTTCATTGTAAGCAAACATTTCAGCGGCTGATGGTCAGTTATAAGAACGATTTTAGCTCCCTCGATATATCCCCGGAACTTGGAACAAGCCCAGATTATAGCCAATGCTTCCCGCTCAGTTGTGGAATAGTTTCGTTCGGCCGCAGTTAACAATCTGCTGGCGTACTCGATGGGATGCTCATCTTGGCCCTCTCCCTGGAGTAAAGCTGCTCCAAGGGCGTATGCACTGGCATCGGTTTTCAGCACAAAAGTCATGTTATCTTGCGCTTGCTTTTCAGTCCACGACCACACTGCATTCTTTTTCGTTAAGTCCGTTAGTGGTTTGGAATTTTCTGCGTAGTGGTTTATGAAACGTCTATACCATGAACAGGTTTGGATGAATGAAATGAGCTCTTTCACATTTTTAGGCTCTTTCCGCTGGCTTATTGCGTAATTATTTTTTGGATCAACTATATACCATCGGCTGTGAGGATGTGACCAAGGTACTTTACGCGTTCTCAGCAAAATCAGCTTTTGGCATTGTTGATGCGCAGCTTAAACTTACGTAGCTTATATAACACGGCGTCGATGTCCTCAATGTGTTGCGTAAAGGTCGATGAACAGACAATAAGATCATCAATGTACGCCAGGAGTTGAACTTTCGGAACTGCTGCTTTGAAGCGATCGATGAGACGTTGGAATGTGGCAGGCGCATTCCGTAACCCGAGAGGCATTCTTATGAACGAGAATGTGCCAAAAGGTGTGATGAGGCACGTTTTATCACGATCTTGGTCTCGAACCTTGATCTGATAGTACCCGCTTTGAAGGTCCAACGTTGTCATAAACTTGGTACTCTTTGCTGCGTGCAGAAGGTCATCTATGCGAGGCAGAGGATACCTATCTGGCCCTGTTATGGCATTCAATTTTCGGTAGTCGACACATACCCGTACTCCGCCGTCTTTCTTTGGTACCATGACCACTGAAGATGCCCATGCAGACTCACACTCTTCAATAACGTCGTTTTCCAGCATTTTCCCTATTTCAGCTCTTAACTCGTGCATTTTCGCAAATGGGAATCGATAAGGTGCACTGAAGATAGGTTCATGATCGCCTGTTTCTATTTTGTGCTCAGCGTACGGGGTCGCTTCATTTATGCATCCAAATGCTTCTGCGTGGTTTTGGAGGACGTAGTCGAGCTGCATTTTCTGTTCATGATTCAAGCCATTGCCATCAGTGGGTTTGACTATCTTGAAATCTATGGAGTACAGTCTTGTAAAATCGCTGTCGTCCTGATTCATGGGATTATACAGTAAGCCTTTAAATAAGTTTTGCTGCGACTTCCTGTCTGGAGTTACCGCATCCGCTGGTATGGCTTGAATATGGCTTGGATAGTGTGCGGAGAGTACTGATTGCCGGGAGTTTCTAGACCATATGACTCGAATTCAGACATATAGTGTTTTGTCTGATCTACTTCTCGCTCTGGCTCTTCGTCTGCCGTTCTCTTTGGATATGTTTTCGCCACTTTCACAGTCTACAATAGCTTTAGCTTAAGAGGCAAGGCAGGCGGGAAATCAAAATGCTGTGTAGGATCATCTTCATAATACCAGTACTGGTGGCCCATGTTGAGGACTATACCAGCCTGCTCGAGAAAGTCAGTGCCAATAAGAGTGCGGTTGCTGCTAGGTGTCGGCAACACTATGAACTCGATGTTAAGGCATCGACCTCTAATCAAAATTTTGCACACAGTGTACAAACGCTCTTGCATGGATGTGCTACCATCCGCCAATGTGACTTCACATTTCACTTGTCGGTATTTACAGCCTTTGAGATCCATTATGGATTTCAGATTTCAGTGTCGAAAAACGCTTAACCTGGCTCGTTCAAAATTTGCACGTCGACCATCGGAATGTCTCATCCAATACCGAGTTAAAATTTACGAAACCATCAGCGGGTTTCTTTTTATTGCGACATATTGTACAATTTGCGCGAGTAACTCCAGGTGTGTTGCACCCATAGCAATCGAATCTGGGTTTAGCGACTACTGCTTGAGCAATCGCGGCGGATTGAGCTTCTGCTGCATCCACTTTTTGCTTCTTAAAGCAGTTTTCTACCGTGTGGCCTCTCTTGCGACAAAATTGACAGCGTACCGCGACATCAAGACTCGCACTTTTTCCAGCGTGCTCGAGAGTCACACCCTTGCGTTCACTCAAAAAATGCCCAGCTTCTCGCGCTTCGTTGAGCAAATCCTCATAAGACGACACCTTCTGTCGGCTTACCCTTTCTCGGATTTGGGCGTGCAGCATACCAAACAGCATGTCCAGTTGTTCTGCTTCGGCAGGAACAATCTTCAGCTGCGAAAACAGCGCTCGCTTCTTCCGAATGAAAGTGTCCGTTGGCTCGCTCTTCTGTTGCTTCAAATCAAATATTTCAGCATACACTCGCCATGCTNGTCCAAAAAAGGTGTCCGTTGGCTCGCTCTTCTGTTGCTTCAAATCAAATATTTCAGCATANCCCAGCTTCTCGCGCTTCGTTGAGCAAATCCTCATAAGACGACACCTTCTGTCGGCTTACCCTTTCTCGGATTTGGGCGTGCAGCATACCAAACAGCATGTCCAGTTGTTCTGCTTCGGCAGGAACAATCTTCAGCTGCGAAAACAGCGCTCGCTTCTTCCGAATGAAAGTGTCCGTTGGCTCGCTCTTCTGTTGCTTCAAATCAAATATTTCAGCATACACTCGCCATGCTGGCTTCGGGGGTGAAAAACTTTAGCCCAGCATACGTACATCAGCAAAATCTTTTACGCCACGCCACCATTCTGCAGCGTCACCCTCAAGCAGCATTGGCATACCTTTGATCGTGTCAGCATCATTAATTTTCTCGACCGCTTTGAAAGTCGAGATTGCGGAAACGAATTCTTCCACCTTGGACGGGTTGCGTTCACCATTGTACCGAGCACCGCATGTGCTAAGTGTGCCTGTACGGTCATTGCTGGTGTAAACCGCACGCATCAACCGTTCGAATTGCTCCGTAGTGAAGGAAACAGCCATANAAACCACTATGTTGGGCGCCAAAATGTAACGAGGTGATTTCATTTCATTTCATTTCATTTATTGAACATTTTTGCTTATATCTACATACATAAGTTACAGTTGTTAATAAATGTAACTCAAACAAATATTTCTAATTTCATAACGACATTAACTGAGATATAAGAAAAGATAAGGCATTTTGTATATTAAAATTAACATAGTATTAAATGCCATCTCTAGTAAAGTTATAAATACAGCGGGGTGGCGTTAAGACAAATAAAATAAAATNCCATCTCTAGTAAAGTTATAAATACAGCGGGGTGGCGCTAAGAAAAATAAAATAAAATGGTAAGAATTACAATATAAAGTAGAAGAATAAAAAATAATAATATTTATAAACTGCGAATAGCCTTCAATAAAATCGAAAATTATTGACATACACAAGTACGAGCCGAAAGATGAACATCAAACGGAAGTTTAAAAGCAACAAAATTTAGGTAATGGTCCGTAGCAAAACTTCGACCTCATTGTATGAAAGGTTCAGAAGGAAGGATTTCACATTTTTAAGAAAATTTTGAAGAATTCTTATGTCGGGTATACTGGCAGGTAGCGCATTAAATAATTTACGAGATACTATTGTATAGAATCTGCAGGAATGAGTAGTTCGAGAAGACGGGACAGCAACAAGAGGGAATGAGTTTTTCCTCAGATAATAGTTGTCCGATTTGACACTATGTAGGTACCCGCATCTAATGTAAAAAATGTTTACAACTTTGAAATAATATAGGTCTCTCACTGGAAGAATTTTCCGATTTCTAAAGAGTTATCTGGAGGGATGCAGACGATTCGCGTTACATAATTTCCTAACAACGCATTTCTGCAAGGTCAGTAGAGCTTGAATTTTGTTTAAGGGGGCGCCTCCCCAACAGCTGATACCATATGATAATTTAGAATTGAATAACGCATAGTAAACTGTTTTCAGAGTATTATTAGAGCAATATTTTCTGAGATGATAAAAGCAACGTAATGCGGATTGAAGATATTGTTTTAAACGGGATATGTGGTTACACCAATTCAAGTTTTGGTCAATGGATACACCGAGATATTGGAAGTCATCAACTATCTCAATTACAAAACAATTGTTACTGCAGGACGCAAGGGAATTGAAAGTACCAGATTTTACCTCAGGGCACAAATGCCTATGTAATGTAAGTCGATCGCAGTCCGAAGAATGAAAGGTAATTTTCACATCTGGTGATTTCCTCGCATTCAGGCTAAAATAAATTAATTTGGTTTTACTGCTAACAACCAGCTTCTGTTTAGCAAATCAAGCTCTCAGAAGATAAACGTCATGATTTAGACTAGCTACCAGTTCAAANAGCCTATGTAATGTAAGTCGATCGCAGTCCGAAGAATGAAAAGTAATTTTCACATCTGGTGATTTCCTCGCATTCAGGCTAAAATAAATTAATTTGGTTTTACTGCTAACAACCAGCTTCTGTTTAGCAAATCAAGCTCTCAGAAGATAAACGTCATGATTTAGACTAGCTACCAGTTCAAATGAATTTGTTGAACTATATGCAAGTGCAAGATCATCAGCAAATGCAGTGACTTTTCCTATGAAAGGCAGATCAAAAATTGAGTTTATATAGACCAGGAATAGGATCGGACCAAGCACAGAACCTTGTGGAACTCCGATTTTTATTGTATTATAATTGCTGAAATTGTCGTGAACTTTAACCCTTAGTACTCTTCCGGTTAAATAAGATTCAAACCACTTATATATAAATCCACGAAAGCCGACCGAATATAATTTATTCAGTAAAATGGCATGATCCACCGTGTCAAATGCTTTCGTAATATCAACGAAAAGACCAGCACAACTCTTTTTATTAGGAGGGCATCCTCGGTTGAACGGTTAGTCCTAAACCCGAACTGCCTTGAGCTAAAGAAATTCTTACTATCAAGAAATAATAAAATCCTGCTTTTGAGTGCCTTCTCAAAAACTTTTGATATCGATGGTAGTAATGAAATTGGCCTATAGTTATTTTTATCTTTCTTATTACCCTTTTTAAATAAAGGAATAATAGTTGCACATTTCAAATTATCTGGGAAAATTCGTGAGAAGACACTGTTATTGAATAAATGTTTCAGAATGTCTAACAAGTTAAGAGCAACGTTTTTAAGCAGTTGGTTCGAAACACCATCATGCCTACAAGAACTAGAGTTGTTGAGGTTTTTTATTATAGACAATATCTCCGAGCCTGAGAAAGGTTCAAATAAAAAGCTGTTTTTAGAATTAAATATATTGTTAGCCGACATGACACACTTACATGGTGAAAATTTGGATAGCGATGCCCTGACATTCTAGGGTGGTATCCCTGCGGTCGATGTCTGCTTCGATAAGACGATACTGCACGGTGTGGTGCGTGATGAACGCTAAGCCACCACCATTATCTCGATCGCGATCTCGACGGTGCACGTTGTACCCGGCGAAATTCAACAAAGTTGAATTGCTGTGCAACTTCGTCTCTTGGACCGCAGCTATCAATATACCATGCCGACACATGAAGACGGTTATTTCCTCAATCTTGCTCTGTAGCCCGTTACAGTTGAATTGGAGGAGCTTCATGTGGTTCGGGAGACGTGTCGTGATGTGGGGTGTAAGTGAGGTGTATGTTCTTGCCGCCGTTGGCTGTGTGTGCTGCTGAGGTGATTGCCGCCCTGTGGTGGTGGTGGGGGGCGTCGCAATTGAAGTCTGCGACCGAGCAGCGCAACACGGGTCCTCGAAGTTCCCCGTCCAATCTCACGTGGTACGCAGACCTGAACATGCCCTAAAGTGGCACCAGCCAAGGCAGGTGTTGCACTTGACTGATGTCACATTACGGAATATTCTGGTCTGACATACCGTGCAGATTGTAGGGGGAACCAGGAGTTGTTGGCGGCGGCGTGTGGGTGGTGGTGCGGTTGTGTGTGTTATGTGGTCTGTGGTGGCTGTGGTGGCTGTGGTACGGTCTGTGGTGTTATTATGTTGTTGTGTTGTGGCGACTGTGTGTGGTTGCTGTGTGAGTGTGTGGGGCTGCACGGGCGGACTATGGTTTGCCGTGGAGGCTGCTCTGTTTGAGCAACAGGGGGCCACGTACGACGTGGTCCACTGTCTGTGTGTCCGTAGTCCCGAGCAGACCCTGAGGTGACTCCACCCCTCGCAGGCATTACACTTGACTGAGGTGGAGTTGTGGTGTAATCGTCTTCGGCATACACAGCAGGTGTATATTTCTGGCCCAGGGTTTGACTCGATGCCAGCCCTGAGTAGGAGAATGCGTAGTGAATGTTGCCCTATGGACGGACAACTTCTGAGATACTTCGCCGACCTAAACGGGGTTAGATCGCCGAAACAACAGCCCTTGGTCGGGTGAAACCCGAGTCATTCCGGTACGTAGAACCGGCTGTCGTGGGAATGTCACCTAAAATAATCGCATTACTTGCTTTCTCATTGTATAAAAAGCTTGAGAATTCCTCCAAAAAGAACTGACCAGATTCTGAGTGACGTCCGTAGACACAGATTAGACTTATTTCCTTGTTATTAATTTTTAGTAAAACTTTTAACACATCCGCACTCAACAAATTATACCTAAATATCTCGTAATCAAATATGTTACGCACAAAAACTCCTACTCCACCTGCAGAATAAGCATCATTACTATTCGCAAAAAAAGTGTATTTTGGTAATGTATAAAATTGCGTCTCATAAGAGTAAATCCAAATTTCCGACACGAATATGAGATCCGGAGGAACTGGAAATATTTCTATATTACAAAGTAAAGAGTCAAAGTTTTGCCGCAGACTACGAATATTCTGATGCACTGCGTAAAAATAATTTTTGGGAGGAAGGAGCAGATTGAAACTGTTAATGGGGCTGTTAATGGAAGGTTTACTGCTGTTGAGATGATTACAGAACATGTTTATAAAATTGCGTTTATATAAATGAATTAGTCTGGAATACCAGACAAATCTTCAAGAGATCTCACAACAACAACAACACCATTATCAGCCTTTTTTAACATAATTCTAGAGTTGCTAACCCACAAGTACTTATAACGCTTCTCTTTTTTAAATTTTTTTGTAGTAGCATACAAGGCTCTTGTTGGCGATAATCGTTAAATGTTCAAAGCTTAAGTTATTTACGTTACATATGTTACCCTGT
>NW_016157678.1:91534-126732 GCF_001687245.7 Rhagoletis zephyria | reverse complement strand
GCATTGCCAGACTGATACAAAAACAAGTAAGAGCAGCGCTGTCTTCGGCCTGTTGGCGATAATCGTTAAATGTTCAAAGCTTAAGTTATTTATGTTACATGCGTTACCCTGTCCTTAAGGACATTAATCGTAAGGGAAATTTATGAATTTGGCCCTTCTGGCAACTCCCTTTGCCTTGTGAAAATTTTACTTCATTTGAATTCACCAAGCAGCGAGCAAGTAGGGAGGCGAAACAAAATGTAAGAATACTAACTTGTACTGTGTTAAACCTTATAAAATCATTATTCATGTAGGAAATAAAACTGCGCGAAACGAATATCAACCTGTTTTATTCAAGTATCCCTAAAGCTGCAACATCTTTTATTTAATTTTTATTGGACATTGTCAACCTGCGAGGGTAAACGTGGTGTCTGATTGGACCGGTGTTCATGTTTAAGTAAATGCGACACGTGCGACATCCTGGAGTACACTTCTATGAACACATACTTGGAGGTGAAGTTGAGGGCATAGTTGCATCGAGGATTCCCTGGCCTGCATCGAATAGCTCGTCAGACAATAGTAGGCGAAGGGGTGAGTACCTGAAAATTGATTAGTGTAGTTATTGGGGGAGTCCGGTGTGGTGCGATAACGGTGGTCGGGAAAAAGACCCGTCATTACAACAACAAAGAGCTGCTAAAGGGCTATATAAAAAAAAAAAAAAATGCCGTTAACACGTTCAGCGTCAAATAGTCAGGGTACAGAAGAAAATAGCGGTAACGACGAATTAAATGCAACAATACGGGAACAAAATGCAACCGTACAGCAACAGCCGACAGCACTTGAACTACAAATCAGTGCTATGGCAAGACAATTGGTTGAATTGCAAAATGCGGTAGCGCGACTTTCAAACATGTCTAGCAATGAGCCGCCAAGTGTACGTTTGGGTGCGAGTAGCATGCCATCTGGGGCAAACGAAACAACAGGGGAAAACGCCTCGATTGCCGAAACCCTAGCGAATTTAAATCGAGTTTTAAGCAATTCCTCCGGTCAAGGTGCCGTTAAGAAATTATACGACTTACCGGAATTTGATGGGCGACCGGAGGACTGGCCAATGTTCCGCGAATCATTCCTCATGACAACTCGGGAATACGGTTATAATGAGCGACATAATATGATAAGACTCCAAAAAGCCATCAAGGGGAAGGCGCGCGAGGTAGTCGAGTGTTTGCTCATTCCTAGCGATAATGTACCACAAGTTATTGAGGTGTTAGGGGAGCGTTTCGGTAGGCCAGAGCAACTTGTAAGGAGTCAAATTGCGCGTATTAGGAGTTGTGCACCAATCGCCGAAAATCGTTTAGACATGATGGTACCGTTTGCCACAAAAGTACAAAACTTGTCCAAGTTTCTGGAAGCTGCGGGTTGTGAACACCATCTGGCTAACCCAACGCTTATGGAAGAGTTACTTTTAAAGTTGCCAATATCGCGAAGGTTAGAGTGGGCTCGCCATGCCATTACCATTACACCGAGGGCGACGATCTGCCACTTTAGTGAATGGTTGCAGGAACTAGCGCGCGTCGTAAACGTTACATGCTTTAGTTTGAATCAAGAATCTAGATCAACCCAAGGAAGAAACGAAGGAAAGATGAAATTCTTTCACGTTGGAGCGACTGGAACTGACCAGCAGAACAGCTGCGAATTGTGTACAGAGACACACCACCTACGAGAACGTAATCGGTTTGTAGAAATGGACATCGAATCTAGATGGAGGGTTGTGCGGCAACGAAGGCTGTGCTTTAATTGTTTAGGTCGTGGCCATAGAAGCAACAAGTGTACCAAAAAACACAAATGCTCTGCGATGAACTGTTTGAAGAAAGTTCACGAATTGTTACACGCAGCCGAACAAAGAAATGCAAATGGAGCACGGCCTCAAGACGTATCAAGGCAACCAGTGTTTACTAACGCGGTCGCTCAGCAACAAAACGTAAATATTCTTTTCAAAATTTTACCGGTGAAATTATATGCGAATGGTAGGGAGGTAACGTGTTACGCGTTTACTGATGAAGGCTCCGCAGTGACGTTGATGAACAAAAGATTGGCAGACCAGCTTGGCTTAAAGGGTAGCAAAGAAAAGCTGACACTGCAATGGTTTGGCAACAATTCCGTAACTCAAACGGTTTTATCAAGTAGTATTAAGATTTCAAGCCCTGATCCAAATAGCAGACGATTCTGCATGAAGAGTGTTAAGGTAGTTGAGGACCTACAGTTGCCAAAGCAAACGTTGAATGTGTCGGAGCTTCACTGGAAATATCGATACTCGAAACAGCCACCAATTGCCAACTACGAAGCGGTGGTACCAGAGCTGTTGATTTGTCTCGGTACTTTATGGTCCAAGCAGAGCAAACTCCACAACTGTTAGTCACCATTCCTTATTTGCGCACATGAGCAGCGAATCGAAGCTGGAACAGCTAGTAGAGGACTTCATCGCGAACGACAATATGCAGGTTAGTGGCGTACACAATCACGTAGAGAGCGCGGCTATAGCGAGAGCCAACTATTTACTCAACACAACGACAGTTCGGAAGGGGCAACGATTCGAAACGGGTCTTCTATGGAGAAGTGATGACGTGGTTCTCCCGGATAGCAGGAGCATGGCAGAGAAGCGGCTCATGACACTGGAGCGAAAATTTAGCAACAATACAGATTTCCGAGAACAATACATGCACGTTATGGCTGAATACCAACGAAAGGGCTACGTAAGGCGTTTGAGTGAGGCGGAGGCACAGGAGCGGGGCGGAAGAACCTGGTACTTGCCACATTTTGGAGTGCGCAGCGTAAACAAACCGGGAAAGCTGCGATTAGTATTCGACGCCGCAGCTGAAACAGATGGCGTTTCTCTAAATTCAGCCCTGCTAAGCGGACCTGACTTGGGTCAACCGTTAACGATGGTTTTAATGAAATTCAGGCAGAAACCAATTGGAGTTTGCGCAGACGTGGTAGAGATGTTCCATCAGGTGCGGATACAATGCCAGGATCAAGATGCACAACGGTTCCTATGGAGGAGGAAACCAGCGGCACCCGTTGAGGACTACGTGATGACGGTGATGACATTTGGCGCGACTTGTTCGCCATGCTCAGCCCAGTTCGTTAAAAATAAAAATGCAAGAGAATTCCAGACGGTCTTCCCGGAAGCCGCAGATGCGATACTCAATAACCACTACGTCGATGACTACGTCCACTGTTTTATGACTGAGGAGGAAGCTGTGCGTGTAACTAAGGAAGTAGTTTGGATACACAATCAGGGTGGCTTCGAGTTGAAACGGTTTGTATCCAACCACGAATACGTAATTGAAACATTTAATGGTGGAGAAAGCGCCCCAACCTTGGTGAATCTCGATAGATCTCCTGAGGGTCAGTTTCAGCGGGTGCTCGGCATGTATTGGGATACCGCAAGGGATGAACTGAAATTTGCGTTGTCGTTGAACAAAATGGATGTAAAATTGATGACAGGCGTCAGGAAACCCACAAAACGGGAAGCGTTGAGCATAACCATGTCGGTGTTCGACCCATTTGGTTTAGCAGCAGAATATTCGATAGTGGCAAAATTGATATTACAGACAGTATGGCGAGAGAAGGTAGGATGGGATAACGATATACCGGATGATTCCTTTGAAATGTGGCTTAGATGGTTAAACATGCTACAGGATATCGAGACTCTAAGAATGCCACGATGTTATGATAAATGTTTCTTTAAATTCCCGGTAGAACTGCACGTGTGCGCTGATGCTAGCGAATCGGCCTATGGAGCGGTAGCGTACTGGAGGATCAACAGCGAGTGCGGTACAATACGTTTAGCGTTCGTCATGGGCAAGGCAAAGTGTGCGCCACTAAAGCTAACAACGGTTCCGCGTTTAGAGCTACAAGCCGCCGTTCTGGCAACGCGACTTCGTGTAGCTATACTCCAAAATCACGACGTAATACCGGTGAGAACAATTATGTGGAGCGACTCTAAAACCACATTAGCTTGGATAACATCCGACCACCGGCGCTATAAGCCTTACGTAGCTCATCGAGTAAACGAGATCCTAGAGAGCAGCCAAGTGACAGAGTGGAGGTGGTTGCGAAGTGCATGCAATCCAGCTGATTTTGCAACGCGTTTGCGAAGCGGGAAACGTGAATCCTTTTGGGCGAAAGGTCCAGATTTTTTACTTCAGAACGAATCCGAGTGGCCAGCAGTAGTGACCCACGCACGAACCCAAGAGGAGCTCCGAGCAAAATTCGTCTTTCACTTTAGCCTAAGCGACGATATATTTAAAAGATTTTCTTGTTTTATTCGTATGAAAAGAGTTATAGGATGGATATTACGTTTTCGCAAAAACAGCCTGCAAAGGCATACAATTCTAAAGGAGTACGGGTACTTAACCGTCGCTGAATTAGAAGCATCGGAATTGCTAGTTTGTCGTGCGGTGCAACTGAGCGCGTATCCAGAAGAGTATGAGACCCTGAGCGCGGGAAAGCAACTGCAACGTAGTAGTAAATTGTGGAAACTTACACCATACGTGGACGAAAAGGGAGTCATCCGCGTAAAAGGTCGAATTGATGCGGCCGAGGCAATTCCTTTTCAGAGTCGTAGACCAATCATTCTTCCCAAACAACACCACGTGACGGACTTGGTAGTTATGAGCTATCATCGTAGAACGAAACACCAGAATGAAGAGACCGTCATCGCTGAGATTCGTCGAAGGTTTTGGGTTCCCCACATTCGAGTAGCCGTGCGGCGCGCAGCAAAAATTTGCCAAACTTGTAAAATCAATCGAGCGCAACCGCAACCGCCGCTGATGGGCCAGATACCAGAGGATAGACTGACGCCCTTTCTGCGACCATTTTCTTATGTCGGCTTGGAGTATATGGGCCCGTTTTTTGTGGCGATAGGGCGTCGTAGAGAAAAGCGATGGATCGCGTTATTCACGTGCTTAACGACGCGTGCTATACACTTGGAGATCGCCAAAGACCTCAGTACCGACACATGCTTGCTATGTATCCGGAATTTTATGAGCAGACGTGGCACCCCGGTTCGCATACGATCCGATAATGCCACCAACTTCATTGGCGCGGACAAGGAATTACAGCGGCAAAATTCCGACTTCGTCAACGGCAAGATTGCTGATGCCTTAGCGACTGAGCGCATAGAATGGATCTTTAATTGTCCACTGAATCCGCATGTAGGAGGCTGTTGGGAGAGACTAGTGCGCAGTGTCAAACGAGCGATTTGACACGCACTATACAATGAGAACCTACACGAGCATAGTTTGTATAGTCTTATGTGTGAAGCGGAAAATTTAGTCAATAGCCGCCCCCTAACACACATCCCATTAGACACGCCCACCGACGAACCCATAACACCTAATCATTTTCTTATAGGTACTGCCAATTCGGAACAGACTCCTCATCCGCGAGAAGAAGAACACAGAGTTTCCAGGAAGCAGTGGAGGCAGGTGCAACAAGCCCAGCATCGCTTTGGGAAAAAATGGTTGACCTAATACCTCCCCGATCTATGTCGGCGAACTAAGTGGTATCGTCCAGTTCAACCACTACGAGATGGCGACTTGGTCCTCTTGTGCGACAGCAATATACATCGGTCTAAGTGGCCCTTAGGAAGAATAATCCGCGTGTTTCCGGGGAAGGACGGTCAGGTCAGAGCCGCGGAAGTGCAGACTCAAACTGGCGTATTTAAGCGACCGGCATGTATACTTGCAAAACTGGATGTTGGTGAATCTGACCAGATTCACGGTGGTCGGGATGTTGGCGATAATCGTTAAATGTTCAAAGCTTAAGTTATTTATGTTACATATGTTACCCTGTCTGTTGGCGATAATCGTTAAATGTTCAAAGCTTAAGTTATTTATGTTACATGCGTTACCCTGTCCTTAAGGACATTAATCGTAAGGGAAATTTATGAATTTGGCCCTTCTGGCAACTCCCTTTGCCTTGTGAAAATTTTACTTCATTTGAATTCACCAAGCAGCGAGCAAGTAGGGAGGCGAAACAAAATGTAAGAATACTAACTTGTACTGTGTTAAACCTTATAAAATCATTGTTCATGTAGGAAATAAAACTGCGCGAAACGAATATCAACCTGTTTTATTCAAGTATCCCTAAAGCTGCAACAGCTCTGTTATATTGAGTTAAGCTCTCGTTAATATAAATGTTTTATTTACTACTTGCGCCTGAAAAGAGCTCCGCTGTTAGTTTTTTCTTGGCCTTCAAGTTTGCTCGCATTACGTTTTGTTTTACTTCGCGCGAAGAGAAACGTACACACAGAATATTCAGCGATTAACAGAATGAGTTGCTTCGCTTGAGTGATTTTATGTAGCGCTTCTCTATCTGCTCAGCTGAGACGGACACTCCTAATGCGTTCACAAATATTTTGTCAAGGCACTCGTCAATATTGTCGTTTGTTATTGCCGGGATACCAACAATTTCAACATCATTTTCTAGCTGTTTCTGCTCTCTCCAATTCACCTGACGTTCCAGCTTTGCGACTTTTTCTTTAAGAGTTTTGTTCTCATCTTTCAAGGAGGAAATCAATGTTAATAGCTTTGAGGCTCATGATCTCCTTGTATAAGAGTTGAAGATTTACGTTTTGAGTACACTCTTCGGCACGCAGCGCTTTGCCATGTACCGTATCAGCATGAGCATTACCATCTATTTGTTGCTTTTCGATGCTTTTGGATATGCTGTTTTCTTGTTGTTGTGACTCTGCAGTAAAACCCGCTGTAGTTGAGAGTTTTGGATTGGGTTTACGCTGTAGTTGCATTGGTGGAGTTGGTGATAATGTATCTCGGTGCAAAGAGGTTCGATGGACTGCTGTGCATTTAGTGCATCGATATTTGACACCTTTCACCTTCATAAATTCGATGTCCGCTGTAGCCATGTCCGAGCACACAACTTTGGTTGAATCAGAGCGATCAACTTTTCCATTGCAGGTTGCACAGTTCATATTTTAAATTGTTTTTTTTTTTTTTTTTTTTTTTTTTTTTTTTTTTTTTTTTTNTTTAAATTTTTTTTTTTTTTTTTTTTTTTTTTTTTTTTTGTTATTCTATTGACGAGCACTTAAGCTTGAACTATTTTCGCAACTTTTAAAATATTATTTGAAAATAGTGTATGTTTTACTAAGCGCGCACCCCACAGCACAAAGAAAAATACGTCCACTCCGCTCAGCTTGTGAGTGAATATTGTTTATAACAAAAACTCCGTTGGTTTGTTGTTGGTGTTTCTTTTATTTTAAAAGAATGTCGAAAAAGTCTTTGCACAAAATTTAATAGTAAAAGTATAACTGTAACAAACAATACAACATTTGGTGAATCTGCGGTGAGCCTGAATACCATCTGCTCTACAGCGGCCAAATTCTCTCTCATGTAGAGACCAAAGAAGGGGGGCTGAACACCTTTTGCAGAGAACACCTTTCTGCGTAGGCGGCCTTCGGCCGCACTTAGGGATTATAACCCTCAGGCAGTAGAATTCTCATTTCTGTTTTGCGTAGAAAAGGAGCTGAACACCTTTTGCAGAGAACTTTTATATATTTTTAATGCTTACTATCCTATCTTCTTTTGTCTCTCATTCTTTTGCATTTTTTGGAGTTTGACAGCTGAACTCCGCCATTTAATTTGCATATGCAACAGGGAAATGCAATTATTCGTGTTTTTAAGTAATTGGTTGAATAACACAAGAAATAGTGTTAGTGGATATTATTCATTGCAGAATAATCACACATATGCACTAAAAGCTCAAACAGTCAACGACGTAACGTAGACGTAGGTTGACACAGACACGATCTACCTTATGGGATTCGCGTTTTAACGAAAACTCACCACCGCATGGCGGTGACGTTGCCGTTGCTTCTCTCTCTCTCTGTCAACAGTAAAATTGATATGCTGCTACGTACGTCAACCTACGTTTACGCTACGTCGTTGACTAACTGCGCTTTAACACTATTTTACGCTCGGCACACAAAGCGAGAGCATGTACAATGACTAATAGCTGATTCACATACAACTTTCTTCGCTTTGCTTGATAGTTCTTTGCTTTGACATATAAGATCGATGTAGGCATATGCATGAGTATGCTCACATAAAAAACGTTTGAAGCAAAGCAAAGCAAAACGAAGCAAAATCTTGGGCAAATCTCAACTTTTGCCCGCTTTGGCAATCAGCTGTCTACATGTATCTTTTCTCGTGCGCTTGCATTTGCATTTAATGACAAAAATAGGGTAAATAGGAATTTTTATTGCTATTATTAATGCATATTATTATATTGTTATCTATTTTACAGATACAAAATATGGAGGAAAAGGAGAACGCAAAAGCTGTCAAAGAGTTTATTGTAGCATGCCTTCTGCGTTTTACGTTTTGTGGTCAAAGTTTGAACTGTCAAGCAAAGCGAGGAAAGTTGTATGTGAATGGCCCTTAAGTTCTCTGTTTATATGCATTGGTGTAGTGCTCAATTCTCTTAGTAATTTTCGTCGTTTATAGCAACAAACCATGTACAAACGACGAGAAAGCGAAAGCATGCGAAGGCACACTAACACACTCTCACTTTTAGCTCACACTTGTTTATGGTGGCGCCCGCATTTCGCAGTGTTGGGAAATGAAACTGTTCCTTCAGTACGAAATCTATACAAAAACTATACTTTTCGACTGTAAATTGCATCGACTTTTTAATTTGCTCATATATTTTCTTAGTACATGCATACATAGATTCCCGTCAAGATCAATGATTTGATGGTATTCATGGGAAAGTTTATGTAGGTACATTTTACACTTTGAACATAAATGTGTGTGCACATATTTTAAGGTACACTTCTTAACAAACAAATTTTTTTAAGTTATTATGCATGGATAAAGACATCTTCTTTGAATTCAGTACTAAAGTTTGACATTTTATTTTTAGTATTTCAAGTGCTTATCAAAACTTTACGACACTCACGTATTGACAAGATTGGCCATTTATCTTAAAATTATTTAATTTTAATTATTTGTTTATAAAAATGCAGTTTATACTTTAATAAAACCCCAAGGTTCAATTTTTGCGCAACATTAAAAAAAATCAACAAACTTTCGTAAAAGTTTCAGGCTTTTAACTCGATTTCCTAGAAATGCATGTTTTGAGAATGCCGTTTGCAGTCCGATCAATTTAAATAAAGTGCAAGTTTAAAATAGCTGCGACTTATCGTTGATTTTTAATACATATATATATATTTTTTTTGATGGTGTTGCGCATTTTCGCTTCGTTAAAAAAAAAATCGCGTTTAGCTGCTTTAAACTTGCACTTTATTATACTAAAATTGAAAAAGAAAGCTCGAAATTTTTACGAAAGTTTGTCGATTTTTTTAATGTTGTTCAAAGATTTAAACTTATTTTCATACAGTTTTTGTTAAGGAATTAACTATATTTTTATAAACAAATAATTAGAATTAAAAAATAATAAAATAAATAGTCAACTCTAGTCAATATATGGGTGTCGTGAAGTTATGATATTTAATAATATAAAGAATTAACGATGACACTGTTTCTAACTATATGAAGCTGATTTCGACATTTTGTTTTAATAAGATTTAGTATCGAAAATATTCTTTCAAAACTTGTCTAGGAATGTGAGGTTGATAGCACACCTTTTGCTATGTTATAATGGTTATTTCAAAACCTTTTTTTCAAAACTTACAAAGGCAAAAACGAGAAGGCGAACACAAAAAGATAAAACGAATTCCCGCAGTGAATTTTCAGAACTACGTATATATTTATAGTATTCATCACAAAATTGTACTAAAAAGTACGNAGATAAAACGAATTCCCGCAGTGAATTTTCAGAACTACGTATATATTTATAGTATTCATCACAAAATTGTACTAAAAAGTACGGCGTAGTAAACGAAATTGTATCAACAAAGTACAATTGTACCAAAAATGCCAACACTGATGTGACCAAAGCAGAACACAAATAATATTAAACTCATTGATTTTCAGCCTCTCACTCGACCAAATGAATAAAATCCAGCTGGGTAGACTATACTCGATAGACAAAAATTGCCGCCACAAATAAGAGTTAGTATATTTTGAGTGTTCTTGTTTTGGTGGAAATTACTCTTAGTAATTTTTTGAATTAGTGTAAGTGCTCATTTCCACTAATTTTTTTGGTTCATGAATAAGTACACTAATTTTATTAGTACTCAAAGCCGGTCTCTGATATGCAACCAAAGTCAGACGCGTGATTTTGAAGGTGTTTTTATTTAATGAATTGTGATTAATTGGTTAATATTAAAGTCGTAAAGCAAGTTATAACTAATCGAGTAAAGTGTAAAGTGAAGGGGAATACAAAAATGTATTGGTGAAGTGGCTGCTTTAAGGAGAATAGGAGTGATAAATGTACGCTAATTTCCGAATTTTACAAAAAAGGGCATATTTCAAACCCAATTTGTAAATAAATTAGTGACCAAAATTTATAAAAGTGAGTGTTTACATAATGCGTGGACCCTTGACTACAATTGTGTGGAATTTTTTTTGGATCGGGCGACCCCTTTGGACGGAATATCCCGAAACAGTTGTGAGCACTTCTAAACCCCACCCATTTTAAATTTTTGTATGGTTATTCCACCTATTATTTACCTTCTCATACGTCGCCAGTATATTATTTTTCACCTCTCCAATTAAAGCGCTCATTGGCACCCTGGGCCATTGCGAATCATTCAAAGTTGTTTTATATCCAGCACATCTTAAAGTGAGTTTTGCCATATACTTCCATGTTTCCACCTTAATCTTGATATCTATAAAGGAACCTCCTGTGGTATTTGCACACAATGCAATAACAACTATGAAATAATATATGATTATTTCTAAAGTTTAAGCAATTCTACTAGATGAATATTGGTTCTTTTCTCACAAGGGATAAAAGCACAGTAATCCATTGAACTGATTTCTTCTCGGCTCTCCAAGCAGTACCACATCAATTTCAGCGAAGAGATATGTACAGAACTAATTATTTCTATTAGTGGCTTCCAATCTATATTTGAGAAACTGTAATGAATACATTTAAATTAGGCAATGTCGTATCATCACATAAATACTAACTTGTTTTTTAAAATAGTGCAACATCTTCGGGATGTGTCCAATACAAACTTCAGAAAACAACATATCCCAATGAAATGCAAACTTTTCTCGTCTTTTTGGACTCGCTCTAAAAAAGTATTCGAAGCTTTCAGCCAGGAAGTCAACTTACTTAGTGCCCCATCAATTTCATGCTCGGTGTTTACCTCCACAAAATTGGACTAAAATATAACAATTACCTATTCGAAATATACAAACATTTTTTTAACACCCACAATATTTTCAAAATTCTTTTGGCAGCAGAGTGTTAACCGCCTCCAATCTTCTTCGCAAAAGTTTTCGAAACTGTAAACAATCCTTAATTTGCTTATCCACAAACTAAGTATTTCACCGGCAGTCACCTGCCCGTGTTCCACTGCGTAAGCACATATACCGAACACTCGTTCCTTCGAAATTTTCTTTGATATAAATGCAGTATCAGTATTTGTGAGCCATGCTAAATTTATAATTGTATTTTCGACGTTTTCCATCATTAAATCGGAAGCTTAAATTAAATTCACAAATAGCGGGCTAAACAATAGAGATTCCTCAAAACAATTGAAAATTAAATGATATCGATACCAAATACTTCTTGTTACCGACCTTAAAAAAGGAGGAGGTTATCAGTTCGTCTGAGTAGCGGGGTTCACACCAAACTAAATAATCGGTAACTTTAAATTCGGTAATTTTTCTAAATATGTGTTTAAATATAAATATAATCTCAAGGTCCCCCGATTTTAGGGTTACCATTGGAACCGTTTTAAAGCTGGAGATCCAACCTCTTCAAAAATACCCACCTCTTGGGGCGGAAGTCTTTTTATTTTTTTTGANATTTTATAATTACAGATTAATAAGGGAGGAATTTTATATGGCTAATCTCTTTTTCTAATTACAGATTAGGAAGTTAAGCTCGAAAATGAGGATAATCTACTTATATGTGAACCTAGTATTAGGCTATCTGCACACTTGTCGTCTAATCATAGTTGCGTTATCGTCTCGCCCTGAACTTTTGGGCCGAGCACATGCATTTCAAAGGAGATCCGCACACTTGTCGTTATCGCCAAATCGTAGAAGATGCAGAAACGGATAAATACGGCCTGTTTGCTAATCGTTGTGTACGCATCGTTTGTTTAGATTTCATGGGGAAAAATTAGTGAAAAAGTTAATATTTGCATTAAAATTGCATACAAAATAGTGTCTTTGGCATAAAATCTGTCGAAATTATTAAAAAGTGGATAATTGCAATAAAATTCAATAAATGTGGGCGTTTTAACTATAAAACATGACGCAATTATAAAAAGGCTCTGTGTGCATGCACAAAACACATTTCGGGAGAAGAAAAGAAGAGATATTACTGAAAAATTATGTCTAGAATTGTTGCAGCAAAGTCCATATTTTAAAAATTGCAGGTTTTTGTAAATATTTCGCAAAAATATCAACCAGAAAAACAAAATATCTTCTCCAAGTCAATTTTTAGACGCCAAATGAATTGAAATATCACGACCGAGTGTGCGAAAGTAACTAAGGCTTTCTGCACATTGGTCGTCCAATCATAGTTACTTCATCGTTGCAATAATGATGCAACGATTACATGACGACGACGGTTTGGCACACTCGGTCGTGATATTTCAATTCATTTGGCGTCTAACAATTCACTTGGGGCAGGTATTTTCTGTTTTTCTGGTTGATATTTTTACGAAATATTTACAAAAACCTGCAATTTTTAAAATATAGACTGCGCTGCACCAATTCTAGACATCATTTCTCAGTAATATGTCTTCTTTTCCTGAAATGTGTTTTGTGCATGCACACATAGACTTTTTACAATTTCGTCATATTTTATAGTTAAAACGCTCACATTTATTGAATTTTAATGCAATTATCCACTTTTTAATAATTTCCACACATTTTATGCAGGAAATACTAATTTGTATACAACTTTAGTGCAAATATTAACTTCATCACAAATTTTTCCCCACAAAATGTAAAGAAACAATACGTGCACAACGATAAGCAAACGACAGGGCCGTAGTTATCCGTTTGTTCATCTTCTACGATTTGCCGATATCTAGCCGATGACAAGTGTGCAGATCTCCTTTGAAATTCATGTGCTCGGCTCAAAATTCAGGGCGAGACGATAACGAAACTATTACCATGTTATTACCGACATCGAAAACATGTTTTCGTTGCTAAAACTGGTTTTCGACCTAAAATTTGTGTTTTCGTCCATGTAAAATCTGTCAAACGAAAACAAGTTTTCGCTGAAAACCACTTGAAAACTCACGTTCCACTCATTCCAATCGGTGTCTGTACTAGTTTTTTTTTCGATTATTTATCGAAGTGGAAGTCATATTTTATCATCTTTAATACGCCATTTCGGATTTATTGTTAATTGGCTGACCAAAATAAAATAAGCATGGAAGTAAAAGTTTGTTAATTAAAAGAAATTGAAGGAAAAGTATTTTGGTTTTGTATTTGTGCAGCAAACCTGTAAACTAAGGATGTAAGAAATGTCAACGAAAATACCAACAGTCGGTGTGAACAGCCTTCAACCCACAATCCCAAAACTCGTTTTCAAGGTGTTTTCGTTGCCGGTCAGAACATTGTATATGAGTGGACGACAAGTGTGCAGATAGCCTTAGTATTCAAATTGTTTTACTTGTATTTTATGATTTAAATTTATTTCAGGAACGGGTCCCCGTGGTTGCCAGCCATAGATTTTTGGCTATAAGTTAAGAATCCGAACATTGCAAAAACTAAAAAAAAAAAATTGGTAACAGCGTTGATAGAGGTTTTGAGACAAATACAACAGTATACTTTTTTTGGGGCAGAAACAACGAAACAACAACTAAGGCAGTTATTAAAGGTCAAAAGTCAAATGTAGCGCTATTTCAAATCGATATATCTCGAAAACCGTCGCACGGATTCGCTTCACTTTTCATTTGTTTACAATTTGTAGAAAATGGATTTTGATTTGAGTTGGGAAGATGATAGTGATTCGGAATACGAAGAGGCACACCAGCAAATCAATTTCATTTGAACCGAAATTAATTCCACTCTTATTTTCTGACATTATTATTAATATCCAAATTTTGCTTGCTTTGTAAGTAAACACACTCAGCTCACCCACGGAAATAAACAACAAGTAATTAAATATTTTATAACATGCACTAGCAAAGTGCACTTTTCATTTGTTTACAATTTGGTTGTCAAGCACACTACAGCTGTCCGTTTGAAAAATGGTAAGTTCGAACTCATACGGGATCACAACTAATATTTAATACTTCCGAATACTTCCATTTACTGTCTTTGTTGCTACTCCATCATTTAAATATACTTTTTAAAAACTCTCAATTTTTCACAATTATTTTATTTCGATCTTCACAGTATTTATTTGCACTGTTGGAAAATNTATAAGTGCGTGATAATTGTTAAAACTTACTTAATTTAGTAAAAATACATCATAAATTTAAAAAATATGTTTACATTTCATTGTGCGGGCTTTTAATGCAACTATTTTACCGAAGTGTGTTCATAAATAAAGTGTATGTTGTGTGAAATAGCGCCGAGAGGTTAGTTCAATTTACTAACTTTAACAACAAATAACTTAAAAACTATAAGTCTGCTGCGGCTAAAAGTATATATATTTGGAATCAGGAGAACGCCCCCTACCCCCCTATAACCACCTTTTTTTTTGTACGCGGGGATGCCAAACTAAAATTTTCCCAAATAAAAGTAGAACTTATGATGCCAATATTCTCGACTTAAGGTGAACTTAAGTTGCACTTAAGTTTTTGTTGAAAAAGTGGTTGATGAAATGCAAAATCTAAGGCTATCTGCTCACTTGTCGTCCAATCATAGTCTCGCCCTGAAATTTGGGCTGAGCACATACATTTCAAAGGAGACCTGCATGAACCAAAAAAACAAGATCACGCCTTCTTCTTAGTAGCCCGTTATAATCGCATTTAGGAAAAAGTTGGGCGACTTTGACATTAGCCGTTTGTTTACATTTGTTCGTTGTTTACAATTTGGTGGTGGCTTTTTACTGCAATTTTCTTAAATTCCGCTTGTGACAACGTGTGTACACGTAAGGTAAGGAATAATTTAACACAACGACATGATTTATAGAAGAATTTGCATAATAAAAATGACTATTATTGTCGTTACCGGCTAGTTATCGGCAAATCGTAGAAGATGCAGAAACGGATAAGTACGGCACTGTCGTTTGCTAATCGTTGTGCACGCATTGTTTGTTTACATTTTATGGGGAAAAATTTGTGAAAAAGTTAATATTTGCTTTAAAATTGCATAAAAATTAGTGTCTTTGGCATAAAATCTGTCAAAATTATTAAAAAGTGGATAATTGCAATAAAATTCAATAAAGGTGAGCGTTTTAACTATGAAACATGACGAAATTGTAAAAAGTCTCTGTGTGCATGCACAAAATACATTTAAGGAAAAGAAAAGAAGACATATTACTGAAAAATTATGTCTAGAATTGTTGCAGCAAAGTCCATATTTTAAAAATTGCAGGTTTTTGTAAATATTTCGCGAAAATATCAACCAGAAATACCTGCTCCAAGTAAATTTTTAGACGCCAAATGAATTGAAATATCACGACTGAGTGTGTGAAAATGTAATCGTCATGTAATCGCGGCATCATGATTGTGACGATGAAGTAACTATGATTGGACGACCAATGTGCCGAAAGCCTAATGCAGCGTTTTTGCTGCATTTAAAATGCAACATTTAGCACTTTCGAACATATGTTTTCGAAGAGCGTTCATGCTATCGCAGTTGGCAAATGTACATTTACGCGAGTTCGAAATCGTATGCTTTTGACTAACAGCCGTGTTCCAGTCGCTTATTCAGATCCGTATGTATTACGATCAATTCTCACGCAGAAGATAATGTACGAAAAACCCCACTGAATAGCAAAAAATAAATTTTAAACCGAAAATTCAATATAAAAACTTGAGTTGTTTTAACCATAACCGAACATTTATTTGTGTATATATTCATTTGTCGGTGCTGTCAATTAAAATTTCCTCACATAGATAGGAAACAAAACAAACAGAGTTGATCACAAATTGATTCAAATTTCTATCAGCATCACATCGATGTTGAATTTGCGTAACTTTTCATTATCCAAATAATGTAAAACAATAAATGAAATCGCGATCGGCGATCACTGAAACGCAGCTAGCCCCTGTATAGGCGCACGGTGCAGCGAACAAAGGAGGCGCCGTCAGTGGTACCGCTATTTTGGTTTTGCCGATTTTGACAGTTGTGGTAACTTGTAAATAAACCTTTGTTTACAAATCCGCGAAGAAGAAATTTGAATTATAAGTGAAAAATCAGTTTGAATTGTGTTAATTTGCAATTTGTGAGTGATTTTTGAGGTGGAGACTGCGTAAAAACTAATACAATGAAGTGCCGTGTGTTAAATTGCGACGGCCGTCTAGATGCAAAGAGCGTAGATGCAAAGATTTACGTTCTTTACTAGTTTCAACTTTAATCAGCAAATTTCTCCTCCCAGACTTTGAAGATGATGAAACCCTTACTATTACTTTTCATTTTATGGAACCCCAAATAAAACTACTAAGGGCCAGCTTTTCAGTGCCAGTTTAAACTTAGCTCAACACCCCTACTCTGCAACTCTTTCGTATTCGGATTTTGCTACGAATCGTAGAAATAGTATACTGCAATCCGAATCGTATTGTCCAACTCTCGAAATTCGTAACAATGGCATGCCTCAAAACGTCGTTCGTAAGCTTTTCTACGTAATTTTGTACGAAAACAATTCTGTGTCGGAGGTGAAATAAAAGATGTAAATTGATGTGTGTTTGCAAGAAATATTAGTGGTGTTCATTTAAACAGATAATTTTGTCTTTCGCATATACATACGTATATTTTTATCCACTGCTTTATATAAACGAGCGAAAAGAATATTTGTTGCCCCTTATAGAGAAACTTGGGTCCAGTTTAGTTATTTGTACAATGATTTTCGGTTGTTGTGTCCAAACGCAGACCCCGAATCCAAAAACTTTAAGATACACGTGTAATCAAAGAATTAAAATTTTATTTAAAATAAATGTTACAAATATCTGACCACTACCCTGCCAGCCACGGCCACCACTTTCCCCTAAAATTCAAACGATTTACAAACACATTCACAACTTTTTAGTCATCTCACCAACACACTTACAAATTTTTTGTTCGAACTGTCAAAAAATGTCCCTTTGTTAGAGCTACATACCCGATAAGAATTCGTACTCTAACAAAAATTCTATGCGTTAGAGCGAGCAAGTTAGAAACATCAGAGTTTTGATTACAGTATACATACTGTGAAGAAATGTCACTACGAAAATTTTGAAGGTAAGAATACGTATTTAACAATTTTATTTAATTATAATGTAATTTCTTCTTTTAGAATGCAAAACAGCAGCGACTTAGTCTNAATTTCTATCAGCATCACATCGATGTTGAATTTGCGTAACTTTTCATTATCCAAATAATGTAAAACAATAAATGAAATCGCGATCGGCGATCACTGAAACGCAGCTAGCCCCTGTATAGGCGCACGGTGCAGCGAACAAAGGTGGCGCCGTCAGTGGTACCGCTATTTTGGTTTTGCCGATTTTGACAGTTGTGGTAACTTGTAAATAAACCTTTGTTTACAAATCCGCGAAGAAGAAATTTGAATTATAAGTGAAAAATCAGTTTGAATTGTGTTAATTTGCAATTTGTGAGTGATTTTTGAGGTGGAGACTGCGTAAAAACTAATACAATGAAGTGCCGTGTGTTAAATTGCGACGGCCGTCTAGATGCAAAGAGCGTAGATGCAAAGATTTACGTTCTTTACTAGTTTCAACTTTAATCAGCAAATTTCTCCTCCCAGACTTTGAAGATGATGAAACCCTTACTATTACTTTTCATTTTATGGAACCCCAAATAAAACTACTAAGGGCCAGCTTTTCAGTGCCAGTTTAAACTTAGCTCAACACCCCTACTCTGCAACTCTTTCGTATTCGGATTTTGCTACGAATCGTAGAAATAGTATACTGCAATCCGAATCGTATTGTCCAACTCTCGAAATTCGTAACAATGGCATGCCTCAAAACGTCGTTCGTAAGCTTTTCTACGTAATTTTGTACGAAAACAATTCTGTGTCGGAGGTGAAATAAAAGATGTAAATTGATGTGTGTTTGCAAGAAATATTAGTGGTGTTCATTTAAACAGATAATTTTGTCTTTCGCATATACATACGTATATTTTTATCCACTGCTTTATATAAACGAGCGAAAAGAATATTTGTTGCCCCTTATAGAGAAACTTGGGTCCAGTTTAGTTATTTGTACAATGATTTTCGGTTGTTGTGTCCAAACGCAGACCCCGAATCCAAAAACTTTAAGATACACGTGTAATCAAAGAATTAAAATTTTATTTAAAATAAATGTTACAAATATCTGACCACTACCCTGCCAGCCACGGCCACCACTTTCCCCTAAAATTCAAACGATTTACAAACACATTCACAACTTTTTAGTCATCTCACCAACACACTTACAAATTTTTTGTTCGAACTGTCAAAAAATGTCCCTTTGTTAGAGCTACATACCCGATAAGAATTCGTACTCTAACAAGAATTCTATGCGTTAGAGCGAGCAAGTTAGAAACATCGGAGTTTTGATGACAGTATACATACTGTGAAGAAATGTCACTACGAAAATTTTGAAGGTAAGAATACGTATTTAACAATTTTATTTAATTATAATGTAATTTCTTCTTTTAGAATGCAAAACAGCAGCGACTTAGTCTCATTCTTAAGGTATGTATTGAGACTTTTTATATGTTTATAAATTTTAATTGATATTTTTGCTTGTGTACAGATTTGGGATTCACTATCAGCACCTTCAACGCTTGCATCTTCATCGCCAGGAGCACCATTAGAACCTTCCGCCCTCAGCACCTTCAACGCCAGGAGCACCTTCAAAGTGTAGGTCCAACTTGTCAAATTTTGCAAAGTTGTAAGAAAACTTAATTTTTCTGAACCACCATAAATGATTTGCAACTGTTAATATATATCAAAAGAAAGCTAAACCGACTACCTTTCTTTAGATTATAACACCGTTAAAATGGCTTTATGTTTTCATAAAAACTTTGCAACTTTTGTAAACAGCTATATATAAGCAGTGGAAAAGTGGTAAAATTTTGCAAAGTTGTAACAAAACAGATTTTTTGTGACTAGTGTAAATGATTTGCAACTGTTAATATATATTAAAAGAAAGGTAAACTGATTACCTTTCTTCTGATTATAATATTGTTAAAATCGCTTAACTTTTTTTATAGAAATTTTGCAACTTTTGAAACCGTCTATATATAAGTCGAAAAAACGCAATCAAATTTTGCAAAGTTGTAATAAAACTGAAGTTTTGTGAACCAGTATAAATGATTTGCAACTTTTAATATATATCAAAAGAAAGGTAAATCGATTACCTTTCTTATGATTATAATATTGTTAAAATCACTTAACTTCTTTAAAGAAATTTTGCAACTTTTGTAACCGTCTATATATAAGTCGAAAAAACGCAATCAAATTTTGCAAAGTTGTAATGAAACTGAATTTTTGTGAACCATTATAAATGATTTGCAACTTTTAATATATATGAAAAGAAAGATAAATCGATTACCTTTCTTTTGATTATAATATTATTAAATTCGCTTAACTTTCTTATAGAAATTTTCCATGTATGTGCAAATGAGTAATACTAATAATAAGAAATTAAGCCAGCGCATATGTATGTATGTAAAAATATATTTATTACTGTTAATTACAAGTTTTATTCATAATATTATGCATTTAAAAAAAAAATGTTGCAAAATAAAAATCAAAACATTTTAGGATTTTGTATTTAAAGTTTCCATGGTTATTTTGAATTCGCTGTGAAGAGAATGCAACCCTGAGCCGCCAGAAGGGGGCAATGCTAGACANTCCAGTTTAGTTATTTGTACAATGATTTTCGGTTGTTGTGTCCAAACGCAGACCCCGAATCCAAAAACTTTAAGATACACGTGTAATCAAAGAATTAAAATTTTATTTAAAATAAATGTTACAAATATCTGACCACTACCCTGCCAGCCACGGCCACCACTTTCCCCTAAAATTCAAACGATTTACAAACACATTCACAACTTTTTAGTCATCTCACCAACACACTTACAAATTTTTTGTTCGAACTGTCAAAAAATGTCCCTTTGTTAGAGCTACATACCCGATAAGAATTCGTACTCTAACAAGAATTCTATGCGTTAGAGCGAGCAAGTTAGAAACATCGGAGTTTTGATGACAGTATACATACTGTGAAGAAATGTCACTTTGCGAAAATTTTGAAGGTAAGGATACGTATTTAACAATTTTATTTAATTATAATGTAATTTCTTCTTTTAGATTGCAAAACAGCAGCGACTTAGTCACATTCTTAAGGTATGTATTGAGACTTTTTATATGTTTATAAATTTTAATTGATATTTTTGCTTGTTTACAGATTTGGGATTCACTATCAGCACCTTCAACGCTTGCATCTTCATCGCCAGGAGCACCATTAGAACCTTCTGCCCTCAGCTTCTTCATCGCCAGGAGCACCACCAGTACCTTCTACCCTCAGCTCCTTCATCGCCAGGAGCACCATGAGTACCTTCCGCCCTCAGCACCTTCAACGCCAGGAGCACCTTCAAAGTGTAGGTCCAACTTGTCAAATTTTGCAAAGTTGTAAGAAAACTTAATTTTTCTGAACCACCATAAATGATTTGCAACTGTTAATATATATCAAAAGAAAGGTAAACCGATTACCTTTCTTTTGATTATAACACCGTTAAAATTGCTTTACGTTTTCATAAAAACTTTGCAACTTTTGTAAACAGCTATATATAAGCAGTGGAAAAGTGGTAAAATTTTGCAAAGTTGTAACAAAACAGATTTTTTGTGAACTAGTGTAAATGATTTGCAACTGTTAATATATATCAAAAGAAAGTTAAACCGATTACCTTTCTTTTGATTATAATATTGTTAAAATCGCTTAACTTTTTTATAGAAATTTTGCAACTTTTGAAACCGTCTATATATAAGTCGAAAAAACGCAATCAAATTTTGCAAAGTTGTAATAAAACTGAAGTTTTGTGAACCAGTATAAATGATTTGCAACTTTTAATATATATCAAAAGAAAGGTAAATCGATTACCTTTCTTATGATTATAATATTGTTAAAATCACTTAACTTCTTTAAAGAAATTTTGCAACTTTTGTAACCGTCTATATATAAGTCGAAAAAACGCAATCAAATTTTGCAAAGTTGTAATGAAACTGAATTTTTGTGAACCATTATAAATGATTTGCAACTTTTAATATATATGAAAAGAAAGATAAATCGATTACCTTTCTTTTGATTATAATATTATTAAATTCGCTTAACTTTCTTATAGAAATTTTCCATGTATGTGCAAATGAGTAATACTAATAATAAGAAATTAAGCCAGCGCATATGTATGTATGTAAAAATATATTTATTACTGTTAATTACAAGTTTTATTCATAATATTATGCATTTAAAAAAAAAATGTTGCAAAATAAAAATCAAAACATTTTAGGATTTTGTATTTAAAGTTTCCATGGTTATTTTGAATTCGCTGTGAAGAGAATGCAACCCTGAGCCGCCAGAAGGGGGCAATGCTAGACAAGTGCAGCTATATGTTTTCCTTACGAATTATCTGAATGAGTGCGACAGTGATGCAAGGCTCACACGTACAGGGGGAAAGTGGTGACAATCTGCACACCGCCCATACAAATGTCACCAGTTTGTCACCAGTTTTGAAGTGACTGAAACCCGCGGTTTCACCAGATATTTCACTTGGCTGGCAGGGTAGCTTTTAAATAAATTCGATTTGCCCCAGAGATGGAATTCCAAAATTTCAAAATGTGCCTAATGCTCTGCAAAAGAAAAGGAGCTGAAAGTGCCACAAAATTGAAATGGCTTTTTTAAGGCTTTTTAAGAACCACATATGTATTTTTATAAATAGTATTTTTAATGTACTTCATTGAATTATTAGAGTAAAATCATAGTAAAATGGTGTGTATTTCTATAATTCTAATTTTTTAAAGGAAAAGTGTTAACTCACAGGTGGTCCCATACTAATTTGGTTTAAATCCGATAATTGGATCATGAATGAATTAACGATAATCTCAAATTTTTATATGAGAATTGAAGTCGGTTTTGTTTTTTGTTTGAAAATTACTTGTTCTAATTTTTAAGTGATTTTAATTTTAACTTTTCCAGTCTATCAACAATATATGATTGTTTTTATATAAACTGGCTAAATTTCTGTAATTTATGATTGTGCCAAAAGTGCCCTTGTGAATGAAAGTGTCAAAAATGGCACTATTCGAAGAACGTAAATCTATAAGAAGAGACAACACGTTAGAATTGTAACGAGTGGGAACATCAGGAGCGTGCTTTCTCTTTTGCCCAAATGCGTTTTGTGGTTGGATGAAAAGAGAAGGCACGCTCCTGATGTTCACACTCGCTGCAATTATAACGTGTTGTCTCTTCTTATAGATTTGCATTCTTTGCTCTATTGTGCCTACTTTTCCATCACTGGGTTGCCCTATGCACTTTTTTGCAAATTTCGGTGTTATTTGTCCGAGGGCTTGCAAATTTAATGTTTCCACTTCGATGGCGATTAAAAACATTTACGAACATTTACAAATGGTAGCGGAAGCATTTATTTCTATAAATGAACAATTAATAGGCAACAATAATCGACAAATACATTAAATAATGAAAGGTTTACTCACCGCAGTTTTTTCGCCCTCTTACTTCAGCAAATGACAAATATGGAATGAACAAGCGCAAATTTAAATGACAATTGGAGGGCTAAAAACTGGGTGACCCATATTTACGAATTACAAACTAAAGTGCTGAACACATTGAAAACGGCGAGTTATAAGATTGAGTGAGGAAATTCATAATGGCGCTACTCAATTTATCACATCCCCCACCCCGTGGAACGCTTCGTTCCACCATTATTCATCCGCCACGTCCAGGATGGCCAATTTGGATACAGGACGTCGTAACATACCACCGCAAGTGCGAACGTCAGCACGACGAACCTCACCATCAGTCCCCCTGTATACTTGCACCACTCTGCCACGGCACCAACCCCTTCTTGGTGTGCTCGCCTCACAAATTAGTACTAAATCGCCGACCTGTAATGCCCTTGCTCTGCGGCACCACTTAACCCTTCGCGTCAACGTTGGCAGATATTCTGCTATCCAGCGTTTCCAGAAACGATCTCGGTATTGACGTGATATCCTCCACTGTTTACGCAGAGTGCACAATTTCTTGATAGGATCCTCAACGCTCGGAGTGTTAGCCGTGTTCTCCGAGCCCAACAAAAGATGATTTGGCGTCAATGGTTCTTCCTCTTCGCTGCTTACTGGAACGTGGGTTAGTGGCCTGGAATTAACAACGTTCTCGACCTCGATTAGCACGCTTATCAGCGTATGCTCTCTCGGAGATTCTTCTTTCAGAGTATGCCACAGGGCTCGTTTGACACACTGCACCATTCGTTCCCACGCTCCACCTTCTGACGGATTACTCGGCCAGTTGAATATCCACTGAACTCCCCTCGACGACAGCTCGTCCTGGATCTTCTCGCAATCAAAGACTTCCGTGAACTTCTTAGCCTCCTTGTCTGCTCCTATAAAGTTTGTTCCGTTGTCAGAACGCAAACGTGCGGGTACTCCTCGTCTGTTGATAAAGTTGCGTATACATAGTATACAAGCGTCAGTCGAGAGATCCTGTGCCAATTCCAAATGGATGGCCCGCACCGTGAGGCAGGTAAATAGGGCAACCCATCGCTTCTCCGTTCGACGACCTATCGCAACGTTGATCGGCCCGAAATAATTGAGGCCAGTAAACGTAAACGGTCGGACAAATGGCGTTAGACGGTCCTGCGGTAGTGATCCCATTAACGGTGCAACTGGTTTTGCTTTCGATACTTTGCACACGACACAATTAGTGACGACGGAACGCAGAACTTGACGAAGTCGTGGGATCCAGAATGTGCGGCGAATTTCGGCGATGGTTGCCTCTGTGTTTTGATGAAACATCTTATTGTGTTTGAAAGCGACTATCAACTTCGTAACTTCATGACCTGGTGGCAGGATAATTGGGCGTTTGACGTAACGCGGAAGCCAAGTGGCAGCATCAATTCTCCCGTAGACCCTTAGCACTCCATCTTCATCAACATAGGGACTTAGTTGATGTAATTCACTGTCCCGCGAAACTGGTTGGTTCAAGGCAATGCTGTGTAACTCGACGGCATACGTTTCCCTTTGAACCAAACGACTTAAGGTTATTTGTGCCTTTTCAATCTCTTCTGCTGTTAGTCCATATGTTTGCTGGCTTCGCTTCTGCTTTCTGCATCTCGAAATAAATCTAAGGATATAAGCGATAGTACGTCTAAGCTTGGTAAACGATGAAAAACGATTAAAGTCGATTAGAGTGTTACGCGCAACCATTAACGCAAATTTCGGTTTGATCTCCTCGTCATCGTTACCTACAGTCTTTACTTTTGTGGCGGAGACAAAAACAGGCCAATGCTCTCGTATGTCTTTAAGAAATGTTGGCCCACTGAACCAGCGCGACGATGAGGAGAAGTCTATCGGGCCCTTGGTACGCGTAGCTTCGTCAGCTGCATTGTCGGCCGTGGGCACCCATCTCCAATTGCTCGGCTTAGATTCGTCAAGAATCTCTGCAACCCTGTGCGCGACAAAGGGCTTGTATCTGCGGTGCTCGCTATTTATCCAATGTAGGACGGTGCTTGAATCGCTCCATAGAAAAAACTCATTTATTTTTAACGAATGTTCCTGAAAGATAATTTTCTTTAACCTCACACCCAGAACAGCTGCTTGAAGTTCAAGACGCGGAATCGTTAGAGGCTTCAATGGAGCAGTTTTAGTCTTAGCGCTTACAAACGACATACCTATCTTGCCACAATCTGTTGTGTACCTCCAATAGCCTACCGCTGCGAATGCGTGCTCACTTGCGTCAACAAATATGTGCAGTTGCAATTGCTTTATAGTTTTATTGTCGAAATAAGGGCGCGGAATGTGGCATTGTGTCACGTTGGGAATTTGCTTTCGGAACCTCTCCCATGCTGAGTTGACTTCAACCGGAATATCCTCATCCCATCTGACCCGATAACTCCAAACTTCTCTTAGTATCAACTTCGCCACGATCGTGAAGTGGCACAAAAACCCTATGGGGTCAAATATCGACATAACAATACTAAGAAGTTCTCGTTTTGTTGGGCTTCTCAATCCATCCAAGACAGTCTTGTCAGTATAGTTGAACTTTACCTCGAAGTTGAAATCGTCACTGCTGGGTCGCCAATACATCCCCAAAACTTTTTCAGGTGAAAAGCTTTCTTTTCGTTGGATGTTCAGTGCAACTTCATCGCATCCCAGTGACTTTGAGACATCAGGCGAATTCGAGGCGAAGTGACGTAGGGTAAACCCAGCATGTTTATGGATGTCGCACACCTGCTTAGTGACTTTAATAGCTTCAGCTACAGACTCGAAACTGTCGACAAAATCATCCACGTAATGATATTCCAGTATAGCCTTCACTGCTCGCAAATTATCTGCGTTACGATGTTGCAAGGCGTTCATCGTCTTCACATAATGAGCTGCACATGGTGAACAAGCTGCTCCAAAGGTCATCGAAACCATTTCAAAAACATCTGGCGGCTTTGTATCGTCTCCTCCACGCCATAGAAATCGCTGAGCGCATCGATCATTTGGTTGAACTACGACTTGATGGAACATTTCCATGACATCGCCACATACTGCCACTGGGCCTTCGCGAAAATGGAACAGTATTGCGGGGAGCGGGCGGTAATCCTGTGGTCCTTTCAACAGGTTTGAGTTGAGTGACGTTCCATTCGAAAAAGCTGCCGCGTCAAAAACGAGACGCAGTTTCGTCGGTTTATTAGGATTGAGGACTGCAAAATGTGGCAGGTACCAGTTCCTCGGATGGTACGTAGTGGCTTCTTCAGCAAGCAGTTTGCGGGCGTACCCCTTTCTAAGATAACTTTCGATTATCTCTTTGTATGCTGTGGCAAACTCTGCATTACGTTTCATCTTGCGCTCAATGCCACACAATCTCTTCAAGGCCATCGTGTAACTTTCCGGCAACACAATGTCATCTGTTTTCCACAGCAGACCTACTTGAAACCTTCCGTTGATCTGTTGAGTAGTAGCTTCCAAGATTTCCTTGGCACGTATGTCCTCAGCACTTGGTATCGGGGATACAGCTTTCACACCAAAGTTTTCCGTTTCAAAATAGTCAGCTACCATATCGTGAAGTTCCGACTCCTTCGGCGAACACACCATCAGACACGTAGCATTTGGATTGGATGCTCTATTGGAAGGCCCAAAGATGACCCAACCAAGCTCGGTATTAGCTGCATACGGACCATGTCCTCCAATGCCCATGGTCTTAGTAGGCAACCCAAGGTGGCAGTGATCTAAACCTATAAGGAGCTTCGGCGTAACGTCGTAGTACAACAAATGATTAAATTTATCGCTACTCTTTAGATTAACCAAATCTTTTTACTAACAAGGTTTGCGTAGGTAGATTGAGATTGCTTACCCCGTAAACATTACGTAACTTATGCTTTTTCCCCAACCCGCGCCCATTTACATAAAGATCAACTACAATTGTGGGTTCCTGGATTGCTCTACCTCCAAACCACTGTATGTCCAGCTGCTTACGTTGACCACTGACGCCTAACACTTCCAGTATTTCTTTGTCGACCATTGTCACTGACGATCCCTCATCCAGTAATGCGTAGGTATCTATACTTTTAGATGGCCCATGAAGGGTCACAGGCAAAACTCTAAAAAGTAATTTATTGTTGGGATGGTTGTTGGCTTTGCAATTTAAAACTGCCTCATTTGTGGGGATGGAAGTCTGAGTTGTACTATTTGTCGTGGGCCCACCTGTATCTCTTGACCTTACAATTCGTTGTTCATGTAAAAGTTTGTTGTGTTTTTTACCACAGCCATTTATTGCACATGTCTTTCTTCTGTGGCAATCTCGAGTAGAATGGCCACAGTTTAAGCAACTAAAACAGAGTCGGTGTCGCTTAACCATAGACCACCGATCTGCTACGTTGGCGTCTAAAAGTCGCTTACACTCGAAAGCTCTATGCTTGGCACTACATACGGGGCACTTCATGGAACTTGTGGAGTTGTCACGTTGAATCTCAGCTACATGAAAAACTGGTCGACGTCGATATTCTCGCTGTTCATGGTCTAGTACAACGGAAACTAAAGCGGCAATTTCTGACAGCCAGTCACTAAAGTGTTCTATATTTGGATACGGTGAAAGGGTTGCTGCACGTCTGGCCCATTCAAACTTTTTGCTCATAGGCAACTTCCCTACCAACTCCTCCAAAAGCGTTGGATTAGCTAAATGGTGCCCACCATTGATTGATTTTAAAAATATAGCAAGATTTTTTGTTGTTGTAGCAAATTGCACAAGTTTGCCTACATTATTTTCCGAAATCGGAGGAATTTCTCGGATTTGCTTCAACTGGCTACGGATCAGAGTTTCAGGACGACCGAAACGTGCGCGCAAATGTTCAACGGCAGCATTAACATTATTTGGGTGAATCAAAAGGGATTTTACCACATCCCGAGCTTCACCCCTAAGGCACTTATAAAGGCGTTGATTATTTTCAAAATTCGTGTAACTATATGCCGCAGTCGACTCGACGTACGCTGTATAAAAAATTGGCCAGTCTTCCGGTTGACCAGAAAACTCCGGAAGGTCGATAAGTTTTTTGTGTGGAATTGTGGAACCGAAAATATTTAATTGGTTGTTCGCCGCTCTTTGCCGCTGTATAGCGGAATCAACCGAACTAGATGTAAGCGAGTTGGTATATGTATTATTTAAACTTGTTGAAGCAAATGTTGTTGGGTGTATATACACCGGTTGCGTAGGCATATTTTCTTGTGATGCATTGAAAAGCATGTTGCTGTCATGCTGCTGCATGTGTGCGGCAGTATGTGCTTGATTTGAAATTGTTGTTGGCACGGCGCCACTTTCGACCGGTGTAACTGTAGTGACCGAAAAAACGTTATTTGGCCTATCTGACAAATTCCTATCTTTCTCCAATTCTGATTTAGCTAACCTAACTTCTGTTTCTTTAAGTTGGCGCTGTAAAATGGCGATTTGATTTTGCATACAGACAAGCATGCTCTCTGAGGACTGCGATGGCGCACTGGCATACACTGTTGCGGGGAAGACTGACTCTGGATTGGCGACAACGGCTTCAGCAGAAGCGACGGTGGGAATGACGGTTGATTTCCCGACGGTACCATTATTGTGCGTGGAGCTGGCATTTGACTCCACTTGGGGCTCAGGTACAGGTTGGGCAGGGTACGTTTGTTGTTGGCCGAAGTTAGGCAGTCCAGAATCGTCTGTAGGGTTGTTCAGCAACTCTATGCTCGGTGCATTCGTGGTGGTGGCAGAGGGTATATGCAAAGTATGAGAGAGACTTACCTGTGGTGTTGATGGCTGGAGTGGTGACGGCGTAACAATAAAGGCGGCTGGGCTGCTCATGGTTGTAAGGGTCGTACTTTGTGGTTTGATGGCGGTTGCAGATCTGTTCCCTGCAGCAGGCACAGTTCCCGACAACGTGGTGACGGTTGCAGGTCTATTCATTGCAGCATTCACAGTTCCCGACAACGTGGTGGCGGTTGCAGATCGATTCCCTGGAGCGGGCACAATTCTTGACGTGACGGCGGTTTCATTTATTGATGATTGCATGTTTCTAGCGCTCCGGCGAGGTGGCGTGCGTTCCATTCGCGGCACACTTCAAAATTACTTCCCTTTTACAGCACAAGAAAAAAACTGTAAATCACAGGCCATGGCGGACTTCAACAGTTAGGCAGACAATATTCCAATGAGTGGCAATCACAAAATGGCGGCAAATTCGCAGAATTTGTGAAAACTGCGAAATAAAGATGTCATTTGTCCGAGGGCTTGCAAATTTAATGTTTCCACTTCGATGGCGATTAAAAACATTTACGAACATTTACAAATGGTAGCGGAAGCATTTATTTCTATAAATGAACAATTAATAGGCAACAATAATCGACAAATACATTAAATAATGAAAGGTTTACTCACCGCAGTTTTTTCGCCCTCTTACTTCAGCAAATGACAAATATGGAATGAACAAGCGCAAATTTAAATGACAATTGGAGGGCTAAAAACTGGGTGACCCATATTTACGAATTACAAACTAAAGTGCTGAACACATTGAAAACGGCGAGTTATAAGATTGAGTGAGGAAATTCATAATGGCGCTACTCAATTTATCACATTCGGTCTGAGCAAAAATACTGTGGATGGCGTAGCCAGAGTGATATACACAAGAAATGTTGTATATCTTTTACAAGGGTTATAATCCCTAAGCGCGGCCGAAGGCACAAGCAAGCGCAACAGGTGGTGGACCTAGCAAAGTGCATGTTTTCAATGGCTTGGAAGAAGCTGTTATTGCATTAACTGGATTGGAAACCAGCTCTTCAGGCATAGGAGGCTTGTGGTTCAACAATTTAACCAGAAGCTGACATAGATGCGCCCATGGCTACTATGCCGGACAGCTCCGCATATCTTTGTGAAATCATTCCCTTAGCGCGCGCTTACTCCGCTGTTATTGCAAATGCAATAGAATCCATCGTGTCCTTCAAAATATGTAAAATCAAACAATTTTACTATATACAAACAAGCGTTTCATGAGTGTTTTTTTAATTCCTTTCTACTTTCTTTCTGTTTTGAATCAATCTTCTATTGCCATTTAAAATATTTTAACAACCTTGTCATTGTTGAAACTATTAACGATTCGCAACTGCATTTCAAAGAAAAATATCTCATTTATAAACCTGCCTTTACATCCATCAATTCAATCGCTTGATATTTAGATACGTAGTGGATAAGACTTTTTATACGAATATAGAGTTCAGATAATTTCCGAAGGTAATTGGTAGAATTCTGCCTATACCAGTAACCGACGAGGTTTTTAAATGAATGAAGGTAAAATTGATATTGTCAAAATTTGGAAAGCCTACTCACATTGCTGACAAAGTGACTCATTACAACAAGCTGGAGATGTTTTCTGTTTTATGAGCAAAGAAACCTACCAAAATTTTAAGCGTCCTACCATCCTACCAACGAGAGAAAACCCTACCAATTTGATAGGAAAGCTGAAAACGGCAACCCTGATATGAAGAAAAACAAAGTGGAAAGGAATTAGAAAAACACTCTTCAAGTGCTTATTTATAGTAAAATTGTTTGATTTTACATATTTTGAAGGAAACGATGGATTTTATTGCATTTGCAATTATAGCAGCGAAGTATGAGCGCGCTATGGAAATGATTTCATAAAGATATGCGGGGCTGTCGGGCATAGTAAATAACCATGGACGCATCTATGAGCTTCTGGTTGAATTGTTGAACCACAAGCCATAACTCCTCCTATGCCTGAAGACAGCTTCTTCCAAGTCATTCAAAACTTACACTTTGTTAGGTCCACCACCTGTTGCGCTTGCTTCTGCCTTTGGCCGTGTTAGGGATTACAACCCTTACTAACACTCCTATTCTGCAACACTTTCGTAATCGGATTTTGCAACGAATCGTAGAAATGGAATGCTACAATCCGAATCGTACCTTCGAACTTTGGAAATTCGTAACAATGGCATGCCTAAAAACGAAGGAGTAAGAAATTGACAGCTTTTTCGCGAAATTTTGTACGAAAACAATACAGTGTCGGCAGCGAGACAACAATCAAAGAACGTAAATCTATAAGAGGAGACAACACGTTATAATTGTAGCGAGTGTGGACATCAGGAGCGTGTCTTCTCTTTTCATCCAATAACAAAACGTATTTGGCCAAAAAAGAAAGCACGCTCCTGATGTTTCCACTCGTTACAATTATAACGTGTTGTCTCTTCTTATAGATTCACGTTCTTTGCAACAATTAAGCAAAATGATGTAAGTCGATGTGTGCAGGAAATATTAGTGGTGTTCTTTTAAAGAGATAAATTTTACTTTCGCATATACATATATTTTTATCCACTGCTTTATATAGACGAACAAAAAAGTATGTTTGTTGTCCCTTATCGAGAAACTTGGGTAGGGTTCAGTTATTTGTGCAATGATTTTGGGTTGTTGTATCCAATTGCATCACCCTAATCTAAAAACTTTAACGAAGGCAGAAGCAACCACAACCAGGTCGTGGACCTAACAAACTGCATATTTTCAATGGCTTGGAAAAAGCTGTTATTGCATTAACTGGGTTGAGAACCAGTTTTTCAGGCATAGTAGTTATACATCCGTATGCAGTAATCCGAATCTTCGTAGTTACGAATTCGTAGTGCCGTTCCGAAAAATCGAAAATTGGTGTGCTGTAATCCGATCCTAATTATCAACGGAACTGCCAGCTAAAAGCGCGGAGTTCGAAGTTCTTAATCAGCTGCTTTGACAGAAACAAATCAAAATAAATATATTGTCTGTTCCAATTGCAGTCCGGTTTACCGGATTTAGTCAGAACTAACAGGAAGTCGTTCCTATTGACATAAAACCTGTAAGTGGGAACACCTTTGAGAGAGTAACTGAGAAACTGTTCCTAGTCAGAAGTTACAGGATTTAGTCCGGAGTTTTTTTTTCGTGTAAGTTCATGAAAAGTGTCAAACGATCAGCTGATTTGCGTGTGCAAGCAAAAACAAAAAGCGGTGAAGGCAAAGAACCTTATATTTGTAAAAAATGGAAGTAAACAACGAAATGTTTGAATATGTATAGATTTTAATAATTATTTAGTGATATTTCAGCCAAATAAGTGTTGTACAAATGACATGTAAACAAACCGACTGACGTTTTTACAGGAAATAGTGATTTTTGCGTTCCCGTGCACTTCTGCATCTGTTCTTCTTTTACTCTCACTTGAGAGAGTAAAATTGTAGTTTGACAGTTCCACAGGTTTTAGTCCAAAGTTCAAAGGAACAGACTAATAATCGCAAGTGAGGGCGTGTGTGAATCGGTAACAACCCTGCAGTAAATCGCGCTAGTTCAGAACTATCGCAGAACTAGCTCTTTAAGAGGCGGTACTGGTTCTCGATCTATCCCAACGCAATGCTTTCAACTGTCTCTTTTTTACATGGCGATGTCCTACGAAGTGAAAATTGCCACCTCTGCCGAACTTCCGAACTAGTTCTAAACTGATTACATTTTCGACAATTCCGGGACAATAAGTTTTTTATGAGAAAAAATTTTATAACTAGATTACTGGATATTTTTTTCTTTTCTGAACTGTTTTTTGATTTTGGACAGATTTGCGACAATAAGTTTTTTATGCAAAAAATTTTGATTAGATTTTTTGATATTTTTGTAATTTTTTCTGTTTTTTATAGATTGCTTTTTTTAATTTTTTTATTCTTTTATTTTATTTATATTAAATTTGATAATTCTCTCTTCAATTTTTAAGCGGAACTCAACAGTTTTAATTTACTAAATATGAAAATCAACGAAATGAACTGCCTCCACCACGATTTGAGCTTGCGATATTAGAGTCGGAGCTGAGCTATTTTAGTATTGTACGCAGCGTTGCCGGATTGACGATTTCGTCGTAATTTTGACGTTTTTTTAGCTCAATGACGTTTTGATGAATTTTCCCCCGTAATGACGATTTTTTTATTTTAGTTTTTCACCCTAATTAAATAAATGTACATGTAAGTATGTACGTAAAAAATTTTTTAAATGATAACGTAATCCAAAATCCAACGATGCATTTGTTTAGTTTTGTTCTCCAACCATGCTTTTAGTTATATTAAATTTGTTCTAGAATTGGAACAAAATCGTTAATTTGCATTGCTGACTCTGATTTAAAAAAGAGACAGAAAAGTAGGAGAGGGAATTTGATTTGTTCAGTCAAAATAATCTATCAGTTAATAAATGCTAATGTTACACTAAGGGTCTTCACAGCCATTTTGGTAGTTTTGGTAATTTGCTGGTTGACACTCGGTAGTTTTATCAACTGTGAACGTCCTTTTCAGTTTTCTTTTGTTAGTCTGGTAAACTATTGGCGATTTCGTTTCTACAAAAAATGTTGCCTTCTCATCGCCCTCTTCTTAGTGTTTGTGCGTAGAGGGCAAACTAAATCGGCATATGTTTATCAACAACAGAGTCGTAGCTTTTTCTTACAAAAAAAAAAAAAAAAAATTGTAACGGCGGTGGGCGGATTTTAAATTGAGTAAATATCGAACAGCTGATTGCTGTTTACCAACTACCAGAAAAATTTGTAAGCTTCCTTCACGATAATTCGGTAACCAGTACACCGATAATAAAATAATATAACAAAAACAAAATAGGTGTATTGGGAAAATTACCGAACACCGAGTACCAAGCTCGCTGTGAAGACCCCTACTTTAAAACTGGATAAAAATCTTCAAAAGCTTCAAACCAGTGGAGTTCAACTATTTAAAAGTAGTTGTGTTTTAAATTGTAATTTTAAATTGTCGTAAACAATTGCAAATCCACTTTTATTAACCCATATGCAATGTGCGTTCCATTTGGTTTCGTAATGTGTGGTCATATTTATTCGGCTGTATCAGTGGCGGATCCAGCGGGGGGCTTTGGGGGTTAAACTACGTGTCAGTCAGTGGCGGAGCCACGGCAGGTGTTTTAATACATAGACGCCATATTAAAACACCCCCCGTGGGTCCGCCACTGACTTACACGTAGTTTAACCCCCAAAACCCCCCGCTGGATCCACCACTGGGCCGTATGCACAAAACCTAAGCAAATGTTTTTGTTTGTTTTTAAATTGTAGATCTTTTACTCAATTTGTTCAAATAAATTTAAGTTAAAGGTATGCATACGACTCATTGCATATGATTCCTTTGTATTTTTCATTTTGTTAATAAAAAAAACCATAAACAAAAATTATATTCAACAATTTATATTGAGCTCGAGGCCGTTTTTAAACGAAAATTTATTGTGGAAAGCAACAATAATTTGAAAAAATGGTAGAAGTGATAGCTATTTCGTAAATCACCACATTTCCTCATCAGACTTCTTTCAGTAGGATTCGAACCGACGATCCCACTGACTCAGCCAGTTGCCTATGCACCGTGCTAAGTACGCCTTGTAAATTATCGTTTACTTTTTTCCACTATTTTCATTTTTGTTATGTCAACACAATCAAGCGCAGCTATTCCGCTGCAATTCACTTGATCATGTGGTTGTTGGTATTGTTGGTTTTTGCTAATAATTCTATTTTTAGAATGTTTAACTTTTAGGTGTGCTCGTCCTTAAGTTATTTGTTTTTGTTATTTTTTTGGCCTTTTATAAAAATTATATTCAACAATTTATATTGAGCTCGAGGCCGTTTTTAAACGAAAATTTATTGTAGAAAGCAACAATAATTTGAAAAAATGGTAGAAGTGATAGCTATTTCGGAAATCACCACATTTCCTCATCAGACTTCTTTCAGTAGGATTCGAACCGACGATCCCGCTGACTCAGCCAGTTGCCTATGCACCGTGCTAAGTACGCCTTGTAAATTATCGTTTACTTTTTTCCACTATTTTCATTTTTGTTATGCCAACAGAATCAAGCGCAGCTATTCCGCTGCAATTCACTTGATCATGTGGTTGTTGGTATTGTTGGTTTTTGCTAATAATTCTATTTTTAGAATGTTTAACTTTTAGGTGTGCTCGTCCTTAAGTTATTTGTTTTTGTTATGTTTTTGGCCTTTATAACAATTATATTCAACAATTTATATTGGATTCGAGGCTGCATTTTAAATGCAGCAAAAACGCTGCATAAAACGGCCTCGAATCCAATATAAATTGTTGAATATAATTGTTATAAAGGCCAAAAACATAACAAAAACAAATAACTTAAGGACGAGCACACCTAAAAGTTAAACATTCTAAAAATAGAATTATTAGCAAAA
>NW_016157678.1:88107-91509 GCF_001687245.7 Rhagoletis zephyria | reverse complement strand
ACATTTAGCACTTTCGAACATATGTTTTCGAAGAGCGTTCATGCTATAGCATTTAGCAAATGTACATTTACGCGAGTTCGAAATCGTATGCTTTTGACAAACAGCCGTGTTCCAGTCTCTTATTTAGATGCGTATTTATTACGATCAATTCTCACGCAGAAGATAATGTGCAAATACCCTACTGAAAAGGCAAAAATAAATTTTAAACCAAAAATTCAATACAAAAACTTGAATTGTTTTAACCATAACCGAACATTTGTTTGTGTATATATTCATTTGTCGGTGCTGTCAATTAAAATTTCCTCACTTAATTAGGAAACAAACCAAACAGAGTTGATCACAAATTGATCCAGATTTCTATCAGCATCAAATCGATGTTGAATTTGCTTAACTTTTCTTAATCCAAATATGTAATGCAAAATAAAAGAAATCTCGATGGCCGATCACTGAAACGCAGCTAGCAACTGTATACTCGAAAAAGCAATGTTGCCACTTTTTCTCTTTAAACCATGTTCGAATCGTGGAAATTTTGGAAGATCACAGGGTTGCTTTTAGCATTTAGATTCTTAATGCAAAAATGGAGTTGCATTTAGTTGCATTTAGGTAACGAATTTTGTATGGATAAATGTACATTTAGAGTAGCATTTAGAGCTAAATGCGCTAAATGTGCTTTAACGCGTAAGCAAAAACAGCCTATTAAACAATTTGACGATTTTTTTTGCCGAAATGACGATTTTTTTTGGGTAAAGTGACGATTTCCCAGCGAAAGCTTTCGGCAACGCTGATTGTACGAGAAGTGAGAATTGCACTTACTTCTCAACAGAGCGCAACTAGCACACCAAAGTTTCAGCTGCTCCTCTCTGCAGCCGTTTTGCACTATTTCAGAGCAAGATCTATACATAGAAGTTCGGGCAATGCGCGAAATAAAAATTGGTCTCCCTGCGCATATGGTCCCAGGGCAATTTTTTGCTTTCACGCCTTCATGTCGAAAAAGCCACAAAACCTGATTTTTTACAGCGGCTAGACGTTTATGTATCGATTGATTTGAAATTTGTACACTATAAACTAGATACTATTCTGAAGAAAATGAGTCTAACTAGACTTCTTAATACTTATTAAAAACAAAATGGCGGATATCTTAACTTTTTTATAAAAATAAAAGAGGTGGTTTTTACAAATGCAAAAGTTGTGTTATGAAGTTTACAATTTTTGTTTTGTTTTAATGCAGCATTATAGGCAAATATATATATAAATTTTTGGGAAAGTATCATGTTTAGAGAGCAAGTAGTTCTAAAGTTATAACAATATTATGGTGACACCCACGAGCGGGCGCTCGCCTATAGATAACAAATATTTTTACATAGCACTTGTGCAAGTAATTTTGGAAATAGATTAATATAACTTATTATAGCTCTGTTATAAATTTAACAGACATACTTACATACCTACAGGGGGTCAAGGCTCTTGATATTGCTTCATACGTGTTGTAATGTTCTGAGTCAGGAGCGGATGGCTCAAGACCGACCTTACGTGGCGACGAGTCACACCCTGCGAGAGGTGCCCCTGCTTTTACTGAATATAGCGGATCTAGAGAGGACAACTCGATAAAACCCGTAATTCCGAGTGTCATCCGTACCGTGCTTATGGGATGAATGGCACTACGTAAGTGTGTCTTATAACGGTGGCCTCCAGATACCTGGCGCCCTCTGGTTGTAAGAAGTCTTGCTCGGGATATTGGGGGCTATGTCCCAGCTGACATCCCTTCCCCCATACTCGTGGGACACACATGGAATGTAACAATAATTTAAATCAAAAGCCAGAAGGAGCTGCACAGCTCCAAACAATGGCCAATGCTGGCCTTTCGACTTCTGTCGAAACAGAAACCATCACTACAGAACTACTGGGGGCGCATAGTCCCTCGTATGATGTAGAAATGGTGGATACTAGCGTGAGACAGGATGCAAGTCCCGTCAGAACGCTATCTGATATCTCGCCGGAGGATGAGCAGAAGTTGCTTGCCTATCCGGTCAACAACTCATCTCACCAAGCTCGAGAGCGGGAGCGGCTTAGCGGAGCCGGTCGGAAACGCCTCAAGCGGTACATAGAAAAGGGAATGAGCTATGAGCAGGCTAGAGAAAAAGCCAAAGAACCCGTTGGCCCACCACTGAGGGGAAAAAACTCTCCAAAAAAAGACCTAGGTCTGATAGCTCTACCCCGCAGAGGCGATCCCCGAAGAAATTTGCCAAATCTGGTGAGGGATCTGCAGGGGGCAGGCCAGCTGGGACTGCATCTGTGCCCACCGGTGAGGCAACTGTGCCGCATGCACCTGCAGATTGTCGCGGGGAGCCAGTTCCCTTTAGGGATACACTGTGCGGAGTGAAGCTGGGTTTAGTCCCAGAGGACTATCCAACCACAGTGTGGTCAACGGATGAGCTCAGAGCTATCCAAAATGCCATCCTCAGGGCGGTCAGGAGCAACACAGTTAGCGCTGTAAAGCCTATCTTCAAGGGTTGCACCTTCCACTCGGGATGGCTATCCATCAGTTGCAGAGATGCTGCGACCGCGGGGTGGATACGGAACACTGTTCCAAAGCTGGCTCCATGGAAGGGGGCGAAGATGAAAGTGGTCGAGGAGGCAGAAACACCTCGCCGCATCATTCTTGTGGGACTCTTCCCGGAGCTGGACAGCTCTGCCAGTGAGGATGCGCTCAGTCTGCTTCAGGCACAGAATGACGGCCTGAGAATTCCGGACTGGCGCATTCTGAATCGAGTACGCAGATCAACAATGGCGGAAATCACCATTGCAGTTGACCCGCTATCAGCAGACACGCTAAAGCGCCGCGGGAACGTGGTAAACTATGGTTTTGGCGTAGTAAAACTTAGGGAGAAAGCCAAACCGTCGATGCCCGTGGTAGACAAAGATGCCGCCGACACCGAATACCCTAACTCGGAGGAGCAACCTTGCTGCTCCAAAGACGTCATCGTAGCTCCCAGGCAGCTACCCAATGACACGCAAGTGCAGCAGAAGTCATCGGAGGTTGGCACAGAGCTACACGTAATACACAGAGCTCCAACAACGCCTCCGAAAACAGCAACAACAACATGCCCGACCCTACAACAGGTGCTGGAAGAAGCCCAAAAGAACGTCGGACCCATCGCATCCCCAAAGCATGCAAAACGGCCACCACTACGTGGCAGCTCCAAAGCGGCTATTTCCAGCCGCAGAGGCAGGGGGAAGAAGGTGGCTGCTCGCGGCCGAAAAGACCGCAAGTAATGGCACCTCACACCAAAAACTTCACAAATCCGAGGCACATTAAATGCCTCCAAGTGAACCTTCACCACGCGAAAGCAGCATCAGATGTTTTACATAGGAGGTTCACAAACGAAGGCTTAGGTGTAGCCT
>NW_016157678.1:87895-88097 GCF_001687245.7 Rhagoletis zephyria | reverse complement strand
TATTAAGAGGTGACGTCAAAGGCCTTAATATAAAGGACGGTAAGATTATCTATGCCGCCAGCTGTCGCCCAAGAGCGGCGATGCTATTAAGTAACAAACTAACGTTTCTCCCTCTTTCACAGTTCATTACGGCAGATCTCGTTGCGGTATGGGCCAAAAGTCCGACTCTTAGGGGGGTGCAAGAGGCAGTACTTGCCTCCGC
>NW_016157678.1:78543-85123 GCF_001687245.7 Rhagoletis zephyria | reverse complement strand
TATACTCAGCATCCGGGAGAGACTTGCAGACTTCTGCTAGACACTCACTTCCCGGGCTGCAAAGCGGGCTATTATCTACCGGAATTGGGTGTCCCAGCACGCACTTCTGGTAGAGAGCAAAGCCTTGCAACTAAACTTACCACGGTAGAAAGAGTGCAATGGGCGGTATCTACCTTCAGCCCATACAAATCACCAGGACCAGATGGGGTCTATCCTTGTCAACTCCAACAAGGAAGTAACTACATAGCCCCAGTCCTCTCCAGACTATACAGAGCGTCGCTCCTACTGGGTCACATTCCCAGTAGATGGACAGAGGCTAAGGTGGTATTTTTACCGAAGGCAGGTAAACCGGAGCAAATGCCTTCATCCTACAGACCAATTAGCCTCAGCTCCTTTCTCCTAAAAGGCATGGAGAAAATCTTGGATCAACACATCAGAGAAGTCAACCTAGCGGAACGACCACTGAATAAGAACCAATTTGCCTATCAACCAGGCAAGTCCACTGAGACTGCCATTCACAGCCTTACATCGAAAATCGAAAAGGCTCTGGAGTCCAAGAACATAGCCCTTTGTGCCTTCATTGACATTTCAGGGGCTTTTGACAACACGTCATACAGGGCAATAAGAGATGCCCTGATATGCAAGGTAGTGAGCCCCATCATAATAAATTGGGTGCTTTCTATGCTAAAATTAAGGAAGATCAGGATGGAGCTGGGAGGCACGAAAGAATCTATTACAGCCACAAGAGGTTGCCCTCAAGGGGGTGTACTCTCTCCTCTTCTGTGGACTATGGTTATAGACGAACTCCTGTTCCTACTGAACGACCATGGCTTTGAAACACAAGGTTATGCAGACGATCAGGTAATTTGTTTAACAGGGCTGCATGGCGAAATGATCTCCAACCGCATGCAACAAGCCCTGCGCATTACGCAAAGATGGTGTGACACCAAAGGATTATCCATTAATCCTACTAAATCTATTCTGGATCCGTTTACCCGGAGGAAAAAGTTATCCATGACAGAATTGACTCTGGGCGGCACTAGGGTAGGGCTCTCAAATAAAGAAAAATACCTGGGGGTGTGGCTAGATAAGACACTCACCTGGAATGTACATTTGGATGCAAACGTAAACAAGGCAATGAGAGCCTTCTTCGCATGCAAGCGACTTTACGGGAAGACATGGGGACTCTCCCCCAAAATGACTTACTGGTCATTCAACACAGTTGTGAAGCCGATAGTCACCTATGCATCCTTGGCATGGTGGACAAAAGCGACACAAAGAACTGCTAGCGCAAAACTAAGCAAACTACACCGAATGGTGTGCATTGGTATAACAGGGGCTATGCGGACCTGTCCTGCTGATGCACTTAGTGCTCTTGTAGGCATACCGCCCTTCCCAATTCTAATAGAGAGGGAGGCCAGTCTCTCGGCACTGAGAATCCTAAACACTTCCGAGTTAAAAACCGGAAACATGACAGGTCATATGAAGGTCCTTATGAAATTCACAAATGACCCCATAATGCATATGAGGGACTCAGTAGCTCCGATACTAGTAATTTCTAGGAATTTCAAGGTATCTATTGCGGACCGAGCATCCTGGAGCACAGGAAACCCCTACACCAAACCCGGAGCTGAAGTTTGGTACACTGACGGATCAAAACTTGAAGATGGAAAAACTGGAGCTGGTATATTTGGGCCGAATTTTAAAAGATCGATACCAATGGGCAGCTACCCCACCATTTTCCAAGCAGAGATTCATGCGATCGATATCTGTGGCAGAGAATGCCTCAGAAGAGGCACATCCTCTAAAAACATCTGCATTATGTCGGACAGTCAGGCTGCCTTGCTAGCACTGAGGTCCCACATAATAACATCCAAACTAGTGTACGACTGCCTCAACACCCTAAACGGTCTTGGAAGCAAGAACCCAGTATTACTGGGCTGGGTGCCGGGGCACGAGGGCCATGACGGCCATGAACAGGCGGACCGCCTAGCAAACCACGGAGCCACCACACTATTCCATGGCCCGGAACCCTTCTGCGGGATCACCAAAGCCCACTTAAGGGAGGTCATAAACAAGTGGGTCGACATAAAATTCGACAGGCACTGGAATGAATGTCCGGGGCAAAGACAAGCTAAGCGGTTCATCTGTCCATCACAAGAAGCTTCAAAAAAGCTCATAAATCTAGGCAGGGAGGACCTTCGAACTCTCACTGGGTACTTCACGGGACATTGTTCCCTGCGTTATCACCTCAGTAAAATGAATCTTTCAGACACGAGCGTCTGTCGCTTCTGTGAGATGGACGAAGAAACGCCAGAACACATCCTTTGTGAATGTGTTGCTCTCGCTAGACGCAGACTCGCTCACCTAGGTGGTACAACACTTAATCCATTCGAAATATGGAACAAAAAGCCCACCGAAGTGCTAGCTTATATTAAAAGCCTTCATATATAGGGTAAAGGGCCACGCACAATAGACCAACCTAGAGGTCGCAGTGCTCAAGGCTCATAATAATAATAATACATACCTACATATGTATGTATGCATATAACTACACACATAGTGAAAATAGTTATTAGTACAGTGATTGTTTTACAATATTCGCGATGTTTTAAATAATAAATTTTTCTTTAATTTTTCACGAAAATACTTTTCATATTTTACACAAAAACCATAAGCATAAAATTTTCAAACTTTTTGCAAAATTAAGAAAAAATGATACAAACTTTCATAAAAATTTTGAATAACAGTTTTAAAAAAAAAAATTAGTATGCAGTGTTGTAGCTCATTCAATTTCAGTGAATAAAACGTAAGCTTCAAGTCGCTTCAAATTACCTTTGATTTTTTAGAATTTGTTTCTCAAGGGTGTTACCTATTTTCTTCCATGAACAAAATGTAGTTTTGCATGGAAGAAAACCTTCAACACCTTTGAGAAAAAATATAAAAAATCAACGCAATTTTTAGCGACTTGAAACTTGCATTTTTTAGCACTGAAATTGAATGAGCTTCAAAACTACTCACTGAATTTTTTTCCAAAAAATCTGAATCAAAAGTTTGAAATATACATCAGGAATGTTGCGAATGTGGAATTTTCCGCGGATGCGGATGTCAAGTATTTTTATACCTAAGCGCACTTGTGCACAAGGGTATTATAACTTTGTTCACATAACGGTTGTTTGTAACAGGCAAAACGAATCGAAATAGATATAGACAAATGTATACATAAATGATCAGAATGAAAAGTATAATCGATTAAGCGGTGACTGTCTGTCCGTCCATCCGTCCGTCAGTCTGTGCACACGATAATTCGAGTAAAAATTGAGATATCTTAACGAAACTTTGTACGTGCACTTCTTTCGGGGACGGATGGTATTGAAAATGGGCAAAATCGGACAATAACCACGCCTACCTCCCATATAACGGTGCTTTTCAGAAATATGAAACTGCGATATTTTAGTAACAACTGAAGATTATTCACTCAAGATTGATATTTACAATCACTTTTAGGCAAAAAGTAAGAATATTATAAATTTTTGGAAAATGGGCGTAGCCACGCCCACTTATGATTACATGTGTATACCTTGGGAACTGCCCCGCCAATTTCTCCCAAACTTGTCACAGTTGGCCTTCACAAAACATACCAAACGACTGAAAATTTAAAAAATCGGATAATAACCATGCCCACATCCCATGTAACGGTAATTTAGAGAAATATGAAAGATTCGATAAATCAGTAAATACTGGAGCTAATTTATTCAAGATTGATGTTTTCAATCATTCTTTAGCAAAAAATACGCTTATAATAAAATGTTGCAAAATGGGCGTGACCCCGCCGACTTATGATCAGATATATGTATCTCGGTAATCGTTCTACCAATTTGTACCAAACTCGATATGATTATTGTGGCTGCCACATAGGGGCAAAACGTTGAAAGTTATTGAAATCGGACTAAAATTATGCCCACTCTTTCATAACGGTAAATTTCAGAAATGCCTGAAACTTCGATATTTCGAAATTTAAGGACGCTAATTTTACTCAAACAATCCTTTGAAAAGCAGTTACATTATTATTGAATTTTGGAAAATGGGCGTGATGCCGCCCACATATATCTTTATAAGTTTATCTCATTATATCTAACTGAACGTTCTATCGAAGATGTTTGAAATAGTGGTAACCCCACCCCTGTTTACCATGTTGCGGAAGCTTTAGGAAAGGGGAAAATCATATATTTAATACTTGTGCCGGGTATTTAATGTTCGGCTCCGCCCGAACTTAAACTTTTTTACTTGTTAAGAAATAATTTAGGTGATTTCGTTAAATCAAAAATCTAAAGGTTAGTAATTTTTAATAATATTTCTTTAGTACTTGAACTTAAAAATTGGAACATTGTATTCAATAAAAAGTTTTAAAAGGGTCGTAATTCAAGGCCACTAAATAATTGCTCGCTCGAGGCGACAAACTTGGAACTTGACGAAATTGTAAATTCTTTTCGATTGACGCTGCACCAGTCGAGAAGATTTTCAGTTATATTTATTTTTTTTTTTTATTGCGGTGCAATATTTCTTTTGTGAGAATTGCATCGGGCTGCAAATGTCGGATGTATCCTCCTGACTTTCATCTTCACAATCTAGTATCATGGTAAGATCGTTGTTTAAACACCGTTGTTTTCCAAAGAATTTTTCATTCTCATTCTTTTGGTTGTTTCTGAATTTGGAGTACCTGTAACGTCAACAGCGTTTTTCGATTATAGTTTTTGTAATTCATTTTTAATCCTTTTTTTCTGTGACTGGCTAGATATACGTTTTATCAGTGCACTTGCACAATATTCCAGGGACCGAAAATAAAAGTTATTTTTTACCATTTAATTTTGGCCTAATATTTTTTATTCCGAAATAAAAGTTTTTTCTGGATAATAAACAAACAGCTTATCAAAATTAAACAAATTTAATATCATGTGAAAGAGGACTAAAATAGCTTTTAAACAGAAATAACGAACGAAGGTTACCAACTCTATTTATATCATTTAATACTAAATAAATTCATATACCTGACCCAAGGTTTCTTCTGTGGTAATTAATTAACATTTTTTATTGAAATATTTTTCAATAGGTGGCTTTTCTCGTTTAGACATTGCAGTTTTAAAGCTATTTAAGTCCTCTTTCAGTTGATACCAAACTTGTTTAATTTGGATAAGCGGTTTGATTATTATCCGGAAAGGACTTTTAGTTGGGAATAAAACATATTTGGCCAGTTACATGCACACATATGTAAGGTTTTTTTTATACAAGGAGAAAGCATCGAAAGCCTGTACCCCGTAGTGTGGAACTTTAATCCAAACTGAAACTCTATGTATGTCCGCTGCACCGTATCCCTCCGGCACCACCATAAAGTATTTCGTCGGAGGGCGGTTGAGCCTAAGCTCGATCTAGTATCTAGTTCATTGTGCACAAGTTTCAAATCAATCGATACATAAACGTCTGAGATATAGCGAGCTTAAGTGAAAATTTCGCTAAAATTGGTCGCTGTGAAAAATCAGATTTTGTGGGTTTTTCGACATAAAGGCATGAGTAAAAACTTGGTTAAAATTAACTTTAAATGTATTTTTGAATAAGCTCTCGATTACAATTCGTTTGAAATCGCTTCTCTCCACTTGAAATTTATGTTTTTTTACGTTGCCTGTTGTTTTCGCTGCTTGTTGTTTTTTTCGCTGTTGTTGTCGCCCAAACTTTGCGAGAAGAATAACGGATCTGCGCATGGCGCAACCTCTTACATATAAACCTTGAGTTCAGAGATAGTTCTGAAATGTATAGGGCGGAACTAGCACTTTAACAGACTGTCTCTAAATTTTATTGCAGGGAAAGTTTGCGGCTAATAAATTTTTGACAAGTATGAGGTGAATAAAATTTCAGTAGCTCATGAGGCTAGTGAAATTTTTGAGAGATGCATAGAAAATGTTAACAATCGCAAAGATTGCTGCTGTGTGTAATTTTTCGTAAAACAAAAGCTTAAATTGATGAATTGCAATCAATGATCCCTGCAAGCCACAGCTAACCAGTTGCCGCTGAAATTCAACAGATTTACACACACACTCGCAACTTTTTATCTATGCTACCCACACATTTACAAATTTATTTTTCCGACTGTCAAAACAAAATTCTGAGTGAGAGCACCGGACCTAATAAAAATTTTTACTGTAATAAGAATTTTATGCGTTAGAGCGAGTAAGTGGAAATGAAGCAAAATTTGACAGCTTTGATCACAGAGGCTGTGACTTTAGCAAAAGTTTGACATCTTTGATCACAGTAGGCTGTAAATAAAAGCGTTAATTTTGCAAAAACATTTGAAGGTAAGAGAACGTTTTAACAATTTGCATTGTTTATAATGGAATTTTTTTCTTTTAGATTGCCGAAACACTGCGATTTAATCATATAATTAAGGTATGTATTAGAATTATTCAAATATTTGTATATTTTAATTGATAATTTTGCATTTACAGATTTGCGATTTTTCATTCTAAATTTATCTTCGACCCTGCTACCACGGAACATCAACGCCACCTCCAGTCAGGCACCACACCAG
>NW_016157678.1:28951-78396 GCF_001687245.7 Rhagoletis zephyria | reverse complement strand
CTTATCCAATCGATTATGTGCCAAATCTTTCATCTCCCGTAGTAACGTAGTCGGTTTCTTGTCATTTAATTCGCATGACTCAAAAAGTCGCTTAAGCCTTTTCTCTGTCGACTCACCAAATTCAGCTAGTAGTCTCTCCTTTAACGCCTCGTACTTGCCCGTAGTTGGGGGAGATGCAATAATATCGCTGGCGTGCATTAAGATCGCCGAATCGATCTCGGCGACAACAGTGTAGTACTTGGTATCGTCTGTCGTGATACCAGCGCGCGCAAATTGCGCTTCGACCTGAGCAAACCACAGACGTGGATCAGGTTTCCAAAACGGCGGCGGCTTAACAGCAAGGCGCCCCAAATGCAGCATGTTTTCAGCATCCATAAATCTGTCTTCTCCTTCACTGACCATATTCATCGGCGGGGTCACCAGTTATAGAAGTCGTTTTCTATATTCTTAAATTTATTTAATATAATGAAAATGTCGAATTACAATTCACAAATGTTGCACGAATGAACAAAAGAAAATATATACCAGGAAATGTATGCAACAAGCAAAGGTATGTTTAATTACTTATTTCTTCAAAGTTTATAGAGTTGCCATCTTCGCGAGACGAATAATGTAGTAGGCCTTAACCCCTACAAATAACAGTTGCTGTGACTTACCGCTCTGTAAACATATGATATTTTGCTTGTCTGTGAAAGATTTTGACGATTTTTAGTTAAAGATGCAGTTTTACCATATTAAATAAGATCTTTCGATTGGTGTTAATTTATATTTCGTTTATATAGTCATATATTATATTTTATTATTTACATTTATATTTATAATTGCATTTATGTACATATCTAGTATTTATAAATTTTATAATCTTTTCCAGCTGAACATAATTTTAAAATTGAAGGGCGCTAAGGGTTGTGTGAAACACGTGTTGAGAAGCATTTTTGCCGACACTCTACTCATTTCATACAATTATGAGGGCAAAGCCAACAAAGCTCCACTTCTGGGGCTAAAAACAATAGAATTAGTTTTCGGTAAATATGTTTTAATTGTTTATTTGACTTATTTCAGGAAGTAATGCATTTATATTTTTCCAACAGATGCGTTCCTAAGCCACAATAGGTACAAACAAATTGTAATAAAAAAAAAATTAAACATAATAACAAATCTAACAATAATTAATTTAATTATCTTATTATTAATCTCTAAAAAAATGTAACATAAAAATTTAATAACTTTCCAATCTAAATTTCAAAAACGTTATTTAAATACGGCTATTCGGGATTTTTTGTATATCGACTGCGGAGTGGAAGATCGACCTCGGCAGCCAGTTCGAAAATGCCCTATCTCAAAAAACTTTTCAAGAACGCCCTATTTCAGAATTTTATTAAAAAACGCTTCCGAGTTCGGTTCAAAAAGGCCCTATCTCACTTCAAAATGTATTGAAAATGTGCTGAGATAGGACGTTTTTGAAACGAATTCTAAAAAACGAATTGAAAAGTTTTTTGAGATAGGATGTTTTCGAGCTGGCTGCCGAGATAGGTCGATCTTCCACTTAGCAGTTGATATGCTCTTGAATTCTGTATTTGTGGTTTTTGGTAGGTAATGAAGTAAACTTTTATATTGTATTGCTGTAAGAAATTTCACTACTTTTTCTACCAAAAACCACAAATACACATGCAAGGGCATATACAAAACATCCCGACTACCTTTATTAATTTGTAAATAATTGTAAATAGTGTAAAAAGTAAATTTTAACAATAGTTTTTTAATAATTTTATATTAAAATTTGCATACTGGAATTTTAACAACAAAAAACCTACCTACCTACCTATTTATAAAAGCTTAGTAATTAGTAAATGTAAATACATAGTTTTAAACATTTTAACAGCAGAAATAACAATAATTAATTGAATTACTCACTGATCTGATTATTTAAATTAATATTTTATTATTTAATAAATTTTAATACTACATTATTTTGTCATTATGAAAGCGGTCATATTTATGTTTTTAAATATGTTATTGAAATAAATAAATGAATAATGAAAAAATTACTTTTTGTACAACTTACTTAAAAAATTTGTGGTTATAAACACCATAGCACTAACTACTTCAGTAGGTATCGTTAACTACATGGTAACCATAATATTAGCTACTTCAGCAGCTATCTTTAGCTACATGTTAACCACAACATTAGCCACTTCAGCAACCATCGTTTGTTACATGTTCACCACAACATTAGCCACTTCAGCAACTATCATTATGCGCGTTCCTTATCTCCCAGAAATAGTCAGAAAAAGTCCGAAGTAGTCAGATTTAGTCCAAAAAGCGTTCCTTAACTCGGAAATGACAGCAAAAATGAGAGAGCAACAGTCAGTGAGAGTGACTCTCATCAGTCCGAAGTAGTCAGATTTAGTCAGAAGAATTTTTTCTGGCAAAATCCTGAAAAGTGTCAAACTCAACTGAATTTAAATTAACGGAAATTAAAGAATACGCAAAAAGTGAGAATAATCTAAAAAGTAAAAGAAATGAATTGAAATTGGAAGGAGGCAAAAAATAATTGATATAGCAAGTGTTTATTGTGCTTGTGCTTGTGTGAATGTGTTTTGTACATACATTTCTGTTCTTATTTGACGTTAGTTTTGTTGTTGCCATTCTTTGGACTAAAAATTTGGTTTTTTGCGTTCCTTTACTTTTCCTGTTACTCTCTTTTAGTGAGCGCATTTTGCTTACGCTCTGGCATTTTGACACTTTTCAGATTTTAGTCCAAAAAGATAAGGAATGAACCTATTAACTACATGGTAACCATAACATTAACCACTTCGGTCGCTATGAAAGGGGAATTAGAGTAGTTCAGCTATAGTTCGTTGAAATCGAACAGTTCTATTAGTGTAAGGGAGATAACGTATCACACGTATATGAAAAAGTGGTTAATATTTGCACACGGCTAGAACAAAGTTAGCCAGTTTATATACCGCTTCACAAATGAACGATAACTACCGGTTAACCACAATTCTAGCTGTTAGCTGTCTTGCAGGGATGGTAGATGTTTTCTTAAAATATTATATTTCACTTCAATTTGTAATAGTTTATTCCGAATAAATCTCCGGTTATCAAAAATTTACACAGCAGATTGGAAAAACTGTCTCACCATAGTAAAAACTACTGAACCCGCATGGCGTTAAGACGCCAAAATTGAGTTTAATATTTTAAACAGATGGCAACACTATTCACAAACAAAAAGGTCGTAACTTCGAAAAATAAAACCTTAATGCACATTTAGAATGACGGTGCTGATATGACACATTAAAGATCTGATGACCATAACCAAGAAATTATTTATTTATAAAAATTAACTCGAAACTAATTTTTTCGGTATATTATGGGTTTATTCGAAAGACCATATATTCCCATTAGTTATGGAACCCGATTTCATCATGTGACTGTATTCGCAGTAGCGCATCCTGTTAACCGAGTTCTCCAAGACCTTGTTGATGGTTTCTGGCTATATCGTAAGAAATGCCCGACATAAGCCTTAAAGGCCTGAATCGTTAATAGATTGCTCGCATTATATCGGTCCTTCACGACATGGCACAAAAATGTCTAAGGGCGTGAAATCGCGGCTCCGAGGGGGCCAATTGACTTCATCGAGACAGCTGATAATACATCAACTGTCAACTGTCTGTCAAAACGTAGACAGGGTGTTTAAAGTGATGTAGAAAACGACTAAAGTTAATAAAATAAAGATAAAATTTGGCAAAATATACATTGAATTAAATGAATTCCGATGTTTATATAACATTTTAATATTCAGCCTCATTGCATAAGTCGTAAATAAGGCTGAATTGTACGACTCGACGACATTAGCATTGTCTACTGTCGAGCTGAAAGAAGTAGGCGACGAAAATCGTCCAAAACTATGCAGTGCTGCCAAGCTTTTCCGTTTTAATACACTAGTCGAGTGGAAATTTTAGGCAATGACGTTAAGTTTTCGATAGGACTCGACTCTCGAAAAATGACTTGCATTCGGCACAACTCTCGCAATGAGGCTGATTTTAAAGCATTTTGGTCAATGACTACACTTAATAGAACTTTGTCAGATACCGTTTAAAGTTTTTTTTCCACATATTGAGTGTAACTCTGTAGCACATATAATGAGGTGATCTTAGCTGTGAGGTATTTCTGGAAATCATCCGATTCTTTTTTCATGGCACCGTCAGAATGGGTACTTTGCGTACGTTCCGTTTGTGTTTGCATAGAGAGCGTCAGATTGGCAACTCTTGCGGCGATGGACCCAGCGAACGTAGGCCAACACTCAACTTTTGACGCACGTAAGTCCGTCACTGCTGACAGTTGTATAACCCCGCGTTTACACAAGACAAGTACAATGAGAATATGCACATAATTTACACATTGCTTGAGTAAAGTAAGCATCCAGACAAAAACTGTCTTCGAAAAGCCAGAGACAGTGATAAATACATCAAGAGAAGTGGCAATATATCAGTAAAAAAATGTGAATGTGTTGCTATTGTATCTGAAAAATTGACTTGTGTAAACCCTAAGTACGCGGGCATAAGGAGCAGCTGATTTTTGTTTGCAGACGCAACACCTTCATTGTGACGTACATATCTCTACGGTACGTACGCCACTTCCTTCGCATACTTTTCCGTTATTGACGTACAAGTACCCATTCTGACGTGCATATCACTTGTAAGTATGCACAATGGTTGCCACTTTCGAAAATTATTACCAAAATTAGTCGACAAATTTTTGGTTGGCAAAAAGGTAAATTTTTTCATTTTGGTAGATTTTTGTTAGAAAAACAAATTCAACCTTTCGTACCCGCTTTATGTTTCGTAGTTATCTTTATATTATAAACTTCTTTGCAAAAGTGTACTCTACTTTATTAAATTTATTTTCGAACACTTTAATGCACACTTTTTATATATGTACATATATTGCATTTGCATTTTGTTGATACGCGGTTTTGTACTTTAAACGACGAATGTATCATCCCCCTAGTATGTATCATCCAACTCAACATAGTTGTATATATACATATATAAACGTGCATACATATGTACATACTAGGGATGTTTCGAATGTCATATTTTTGGAATGCGAATGCGAATGTTAGGAATAACATTAAAAAAGCTATAATCAACTTAAGTCATCGTTTTTATTACTTAAAAATTTTGTAAATTATTAGAACATTGAACGAGTGCATANGCATCTTTCTTAACTAATATAAAACAAGAGATATGGTTACTAGCTATGCCAAAATGTTTGGCGATTTTTTCTAAGTGTCCTGCCTTTGTCCCGCATTTTCTTCGATATTTTATAATTAACTTTTCCTTATCGAAATAAAAGCAGTGTCGATAACTAATTGATAACTACATAAGGGTAAGCTGGTTTTGAAGGTTCAACTAGTCAATGCGTTCTAAATATTGTACGGTTATGGACAATGGATGACGAGAAATTGAAGACCAGCATCAAATATATCGATAACACTGTTCTACAAATTTTGTGGTAATCGCTTAAGAAACAAAATATTTTCCAAGCTAATTTTCCTTTCAAACAAGTGCTTTCGTAATTTTTTTGAAAAACGTGTTATGGGTACATTTCGGACCTATTCGTCAATATCTCATGAAAAAATTATCCAGTCAACATAAGTGACCTACAGTCCTCTTACAAAAATATATTACTTTGCCGATTTCGATGGAAATTGTTAGTGTTACAAGCGACCAAAATCGAAAAATTGATTTTAAATCATTTTCTTTTTACAGTAAATGAAAATCTGATGAGAAATGTAGATGTTACGGAACATAATCTGCACAAAAAATATATATTTTTGCAAAGAGCCCATCAATACCTTTGGAACTGTTGGTCGTTTCATGAGATATTGAGGAATAACTGAAAAAGTACTAAAAATAGGTTTTTCGAACAAATCTCGAAAACACTTCTTTGAAACCATGGGTATTTTTTCGTGTTCAACGACCCAAAGTTTGCCTAAAAAATTTACTTTACAGAGGTTCATATTTCGTGTAAAGTAATATGTAATCAGCGTTGCCGCTTTGGTAATTTTTAACCAAATTTGGTAATTTTTTTCTTTATTTATCAAGTTTGGTAATTTAGTAACTTTTTCGATTCGGTCTTACATGGTTTTGATTCCACATTAGTAAGTGGCCCGTAAGCGTTTCCTTTTATAGAAATACCAGGTAATCCTGAAAGTTTCGCAAGGTGAAAATTGTTCCAGCGTTCCTTGGCTACTAGAATGGTGCGATCCTTAACAAACTGCTTGAAAGTGGCTATTGCTAAGAACATCCACCGTGCCCTTTCCTGGAAGGTTTTGGGTGGTTGTTGTTGTTGTAACAGCATACATATTCCCCAAAGAGATTTTGGGGAGTGTTGCTGGAGTGACAGTCCTTGGCCAGATATAAATCTGGGTTTTTCCTGTTACGTAGACCCGACTGTCGTGGGAACCTACCTTTCCCTGTCAGTTCGTCAGCTTTGCAATTACCATCAATTGTCCGGTGTACCCGGCAACCATATATATGAGTAGAATTCTACGAAAATATGTATGTTCTCGTTCAAAAAGCTACGGCATTCAGGGGGGACTTCACTCTGTCTATGTGTGAGTCGAAAGCTTTCCTTCTTCCTTACAGTGGTCGAAAAAATTATAGCCGCACCATATTTTGACAAGTTTTAACATATTATTAAAAATTACCAAACTTATTTTATGTGCAGAACTGTACAAATATACATGTCGAGCCCTAACTGCCAAAATAACGTAATTATGTATGTTTGTGCACATTAGTTCTGCACATAAAATTAATTTGGTAACTTTTTGTTGAATTTGGTAACTTTTTTCGGTGATTTTGGTAAAAAATAAAAAAATTTTGTGGCAACTCTGTATGTAATATGCCTTATTATAATTTTGTAAATATTCTCTTCGTTATTTGAATAGCGCATCCTTTTAATACTTAGTAGGTACAGTTTTCCTTTTGTTTGTTTAATGTTCATTAACTTTTCATAAAAATATAGCATATTCTACATCTACATCCCATTTAAAAAATTTTTGAAAATTAAAAAAAATAAACATAGGGGCGACATTTTTTTGTTGACTGTGCTGCGCATTTTCTTCCATATAAAAATTTTGTCAGCATACTTTGTATGGTAGAAAATCAAAAAAAGGGTACGCTATTCAAATGACGAGGAATGTATATATGTAGTATATTTTTGTTATTTTTATACTGCGCAATTATATGTAAGTCAATTTTTTGAAAAATTGTCCTGCATTTTCAAAATATATTTATGGTCACCGTACCTATACAGTGTTTTAGTCTATTTAGTAGTCAAAGTTTACAAGGGGCATATTATATTAAAAAAATAATAATTTTGCTGCCATTTCTCCCATGAGGCTATTTCTTAGAGGCTCGTATATAAGGCCGGCTGCACTGAACAATTGTTCACTTGGAACGCTGGCGGGTGGAGCGTTCAAATATTTGCGGGCCAGATCTGTCAGTTTGTCGTATTAGTTTAGTTTTCCACCAATCGAGATGATTTTCACCGAGATGAGCTCGTTTTTCTTTAAGATAGGCCTTCAATTGAGCTTTAATTTCACATTTTTTAATGCCTCCAGATTCTACATCCGAGCCTTCGCTTTCCCTCGAGGAATCTAAAATTATTTGTAGGTTGCTTATACGACTTTTAGCAGTCCTTGTTGAAGGCCATCAAAGCTGCTTGATATACTACCTAACCGTGTAGCGCCTGAAGCTGAAAGCCGGATATTGCCCGCACCCTGGTTATACAGACTTAGAGCAATTTCAACAATGTTAGAGTGGACTCTCTGCCCATGTACACACTCACATTCGCAAAACATTCGCATCATTTGATGCGAATATGTTAAATGATAAGAATCATTCGCATGACGAATGCGAATGCAAATATGTATTCGAAACATCCCTGGTACATACCGACATACACACAGAACTAGCACAACAAACCAATGAAGGTGAAATTAGTCAAGAACGGAACTCATACTTAAACGCATTCTGTACACGCAGAATTTTGTCGATTACTGGAGCCCTCAGTGTTGCTTACTACAGTGTTGCCACTCATCAATGCCTTTTCATAAACTTACCTTTTCAACTACAATTTTTCGTGCTATAATAGATGCTAGCTATATATAAACTACTTATTTTCAACAAAAAACCTTATTCGATAGTAAATTTCAAATATTTTAAACGTATTTTGAATAGGAACTTATAACTTTTTTACCATCTGCAAAACTGAAATAAGGAAGAGGTCAGCTGACACGGAAAAATCTAAATTCCGCAGATTTCTGCGCTGCGGGCTACAACTACAGAAAAATTCTGCGCTGTTGAGTTTTCATTTACATGGCGCTCTGGTAAGACAGATCGTGACTCGGGTTTACGTAACGGTAGGTTTACGTTCTTGACTAATTTCACCTTGAGACCAAAAGCAGACAGTATCAGTGATGCCACAGACAAAATTTTTTTCCTATCAAAATTTCCTACCATAACCAACCACAACCTACCAAACATTTTTGAGTTTTTAATATATATATATTTTTTTTTTCAATGTCAAGTTTATTATAAGAATAGATAACATTTAACAGATAATTCGTGAATAAAATGAACACTGCTGACTTGATGTGAATATTTATTATATTTTTAATAGGGGGGCCTCATTTAAAGAAAGGGAAACTTAAGAATTTGAATGTTACGTTAAAAAAATACATATTTTGCTGTGACGGTGGGTGTCCCCCATTTAATTAATTTTGATTTTTGCGCTTATAACTTCTCGCCATAAATGTATTTTTCTAATAACTTACCACCATTTTAAAGCTCATGAATTATTCTTTCTTTTTGGATAATTATTTTTTGCATTGCCACCTTTAATAGATGAGGAATGGCTTGAAAACTTGATGCAAACAGATTGCAGTATATTATATATGCATTTATAACAATAAAATAGGGAAAATAGTGAAAAATAAATGGCTAAAAATCTATTTCTAAAGATTTATTATACATGCTTTACTGTACAGATTTAAACACAATTTATATAATTTTTTTTTTTTTTATCAGAGGTGTCATCTTCGCTGTATGTACATTGGACTGAATCACCAAAAAATTTTGCGATTTTTTCACCGGGATTGCAAAATTTGTTATATTTTAAGCAGAGGTCGAAAATAACCGTCAACACTTTGAAAGTGTCCCAAAATAACCGTCACTATTTAAGGGGAAAATTAACCCACAAAACAGAACAGGTGGTTTATTTTTTGTAGATGTGTGCTCCTCTCTGTGGGAAAGGGTTATTTTGCGAATAATTTCCGTTGCTGTTGGACACGGACACTTATCGCTGGAAGAAGAAAAATAACTGTTAGAAGTGCGTAGAAACATATCAAATTTGCTGTTGATAGAGAGATAGAGAGATATAAGCAACGTCAACGTCACGGTCATGTTATTGATTTAAAATACGCTATCAATTAAGAAATTATTATTATGATTTAGTTTGTTGACCAAATAAAAAATAAAATTTATTTGTGATTTGATTTTTCAACCAAATAAGATATACAAATTTTTGATTTGATTTGTAGAGCAAATCAATTTGATTTGTAATTTTTCAATTAAATAATACTTTTGTTATGCGACGCAAATAAGATATTTAAGTATCTTCCAACTTCCAGTTCCACGGGAGAGAGATTTTCAAGACCTCTTCGGGGTTTTCGGAATCTTCGGGACTACTTCAAGTTTTTAGTCTATTTCGGGATTTTTGGACTATTTTGGGATTTTCGAGACTTCTTCAGGATTTTCGGAATCTTCGGGACTACTTCAAGTTTTTAGTCTATTTCGGGATTTTTGGACTATTTTGGGATTTTCGAGACTTCTTCAGGATTTTCGGAATCTTCGGGACTACTTCAAGTTTTTAGTCTATTTCGGGATTTTTGGACTATTTTGGGATTTTCGAGACTTCTTCAGGATTTTCGGAATCTTCGGGAGTTTTGGGCTATTTCGGGATTCTCGGGACTAATTTGGGGATTTTCGAGACTACTTTGAGATTTTTGGGATCCGCGGCACTAATTCGGAATTTTCGAGACTTCTTCAGGATTTTCGGAATCTTCGGGACTACTTCGGGGTTTTTGGGCTATTTCGGGATTCTCGGACCTAGTTCGGTATTTTCGGGACTACTTTGAGATTTTCGGGATCCGCGGCACTAATTCGGAATTCTCGAGCCTTCTTCAGGATTTTCGGAATCTTCGATAACAAAATCGATACCCAAATCGATAACAAAATCGATAAAAACATCGATAACGAAATCGATACCCAAATCGATAACAAAATCGATAAAATTATCGATATCAAAATCGATTAGAATATCGAAAATAAAGTCGATACCCAAATCGATACTTAGATCGATAGCAAAATCGATTAAAATATCGATAACAAAGACGATTAAAATATCGATAATAAAATCTATACCCAAATCGATACTCAGATCGATAACCAAATCGATAACAAAATCGAGACCCAAATCGATAACAAACCCGATAACAATTCCGATAACAAAGTCGATAACATTATCGATAACGAAATCGGTTAAAATATCGATAACAAACTCGATAAAAATATCGATAACAAAATCGATCATTATATCGATAAGTCCCGAGAATACCGAAAATCCCGAAATAGTTCCCAATATAGTCTCTGTGACTATATCATTTTCTTTATTTTAATCTTTCCTCCTTTATTTTCATCTTTACTCATCCTCTTCTTTTCTTCATATTTATCTTTATCATCTTTATGTTTATCAATTTCTACATTACATATTCCCCTTCACCTTTGCCCTTATATTAGTAAAATTTTTAAATTTACCTTGGTCTTCATTTTTGCATTTATCTTTACGCATCTTTGTTTTTGTTTTTATTTTTACCTTTGCCTTTATCCTTTTCTTTATCAATAAAATAAAATAGCTTATTTTCGGTGTATCATATTAAGAATGTGCACGCTCTCTTCTTTGTCATAAATGTTCGCACATGTTTGTGTACGTATATGTCGTGTAAAGAAATGCCTAGCGGTTTGCTTCCACTTATTACGCCCACTTATATTTTTCAGTCCGACAATAACCCACAAATTAAGACACTTAAAAATAAAAGTTCCTGCCAAAGTGTTTTTGCCCAAGGGAAATTTTAGCAGTTGATAAATAACCCACAACGGAAAACACAAAAAGATCGCACAGAGTGATTTGCCACGGTGAGAAACACTCTGTTTGAGAGACGAGTGTTTGTGTCAGTGGTAAACACCATACGGGACAATTGGTGACGGTTATTTTCGATCTCTGATTTTAAGACGTCACGCAAAATATTTCGGTAAAATATTAAGATTTTCGTGAGCAGGACCGATTTGAAAATACCTCCAAAAATGGAGTTTTTTATGAAAAAAATATTATATATTATTTCTCTAAGGTGTTTTTTTGTTAGTCTCCCTTTTTCTACTTTCCTATGTTAGCAATTCCACTAATGAGGTGTCATTAAAAAGTCAGAGGTCCCCTGAGTGGTTATTAGGTAATATTAATGGTCATAACACCTCTGAAGTCAAGAAATTTGTAATTTTATTTTTGATTTTAATTTACCATAGTTAAGCCCCACTAAAGGTATTTTGTACTGAAGCACTATGGGGACATACACCATATACGACAGTGGTGGGCACACACATAATTCAATAATTAAAGGTTCGATAAACTGACAGTTGTCTCTCTCGCACCGCTCCCTTAGCTCAGATATTATTAAAGAAATATTTAATCAAAAAGTTAATTCTGAATATATTTTCTCCTCAAATATTGTATAAAAAGATATATTGTAAGTAACACCATGTTTTCCTCAACTCATGACACTCATATATCAGTCAGTTTGTAATATATTTTTATGTACTTAATAAGTATAAGTCTTGATGTAAATCTCATTCACGCTTTGTAATATATGTATAATAAAAATAAGGGGTTTATAAGAATACTTATGTTTACTATTTCCGCGAACTATTAGAACAGTCTGCTTTTATCTGTTGCTACAAAGAGGCATGAGTTTACTGTGTATTTCTGTCTGCGCAGTCTGCGCATGGGCCCGCTTGTAGTTTATTAAAGAACTTTTTGAAAAAAGTCCCCTCAGATGACAAAACAGATTAAGCTTAAAAAATTTGCATACAAATATTTAAAAATCGTTTCAATGGAATCGAAATAATGACATTTTTGATGCTGTTTTTTTTTACTTTTTTTCAAAGATTGATTTACGAAAAACTTGAATAACTGTGCCAAAACTTCTCCGATTTAGACTTATGGAATCACGGTTGAAAGGTAATTTTCCACTGTGCAAATACCAACACATCTTAATTCAACTTTGAATGACGTTCGTTAATCCTACCTCTCTCTTTCATCCTTTGAATAAGTTTATTAGCAAATAAATATAAAAGGAAATACCTTTCCAATGATACCCCACAAGTCTAAATCGGAAGAGTTTAGGTTCAGTTATTCATGTTTTTCTTATACCAATCTGTGAAATTTTTTTAAAAATATTTTTATGCAAATTTTTTAAGCCTTAAATCGCTTTGTCATTTGAGGGGATTTTTTTTAAAAACATCTTTAAGAAACTATTTTTATTCATAAAAAACTCTATTTTTGGAGGTATTTTCAAATCGGTCCAGCTCACGTGAATCTTAATGTTTTTGGTGGATATCTTAAAATATAATAGCTTTTATTATTCCAATGGAAAAACAGCAGCGTTTTTTTTTGTATGGCGAGTGATGCAGTCTAATGTACATACATATGTACTAGGGATGTTGCGAATGTGGAATTTTAGACATCCGCGGATGCGAATGTTTAAAAGCTAACATTCGCGGATGCGAATGCGAGTGCGGATGTCAAGTATTTTAAGGAAAAATAGGTGAGTACATTAGGAGATTTAGGTAAATAAAAAATTTGAGATTTTTAATAATGTTTTTTTTTATATTTAGTACTTAAATTTAAAATTTGGAACGTTGTATTTAATAAAGAGTAATTTTGCTGCCTTTTCGGGTTACAGCCTGTTTCTTAAAGGGTCGTAAATCAAACCTGCGCCACTAAATAACTACTCGCTCGAGGCGACACAATTGAAGAACTTGGAACTTGAAAAAATTGTAAATTATTTTCGATTGAGAGGACTTTCAGTTATATTTCTTTCTTTATTGCGGTGCAATAATTCCTTTTTGAGGATTGCATCGGGGCTGCAAATGTCAAATATATGGCGGACTTTTATCTTCTCAATCTCAATCATGGCAAGATCGTTGTTTAAACACCCTTATTTTCCAATTTTGAGAATCAATTCTTTAGTTGTTCCAGAATTTGGGAAACCTGTTACGTCTTCAGCGTTTTTAGATTTTAGTTTTTGCAAGTAATTTTTAATCCTGTCTTCTGTAACTGGTTTGAAAAATGTGTGCTTATAGCGAGGTTCTAATAGGTGGATATGGCAAATAAATTGTTATTTTCTAGGAATGAAAATTGCAGAGAAAATTTATTTTTGAAATCGTGGCTGTCAACCAAATTACATAGTTTTATTTCTTGTTATTTTGTTGAAAAGGCACCCCGTTTTTACAATTATTTGAATTATTGGAATCACGGACGATGAAGGTCTCAGATCTGCTTAGTTCCCGGATGATTTCTTGGAAAAGTTCACCTGTAATGAATAGCTTTTAATTAATTTCTTTATTAGCTGAGCTAGTTGCAGGCAGTCACAAATAATTACTCACCGCTGTCGGTAACACAATAGAGGTGCAAAACTATCGATAGTCAGGCCATCGATAGTTTTCGATATTATCTTCAAAACTATCGATATATCGTCGATAGTATCGTATTTATATGGTTTTGGCTCAATTTTCGTATGAAGATTTCCTTAAGAATATATTCCGAAATTACGTTTCGATAACCTTGTAAACTGCTGGACACTTTTTTTAATTGTTTAACCGTTAAGTTAGAAGTAAAGTTATTGAAAATTTGAAATGAATTGAAATGGAATAAAATTGGGCGTACTGAAATTTTATATATGTGGTTTTCGATATCCTCCGTCATATATAAGGCATTCATCAAGTAAATTTCAAGTTTAGAAGAAGAAAACATTTTTTATCTGAGAAGTAATGGTTTTTATCTACCTTTTATTAAACAGTAAATAGTGGTGCATAGATAATATTGAAAGTTTTGGTAAAAATTAATTTGTATCAGTTTTTTAGCGGTGGTTTAAAAGATGCAAGGTTTTCCGTCATTTTCGAAATTTGACATTACTCTTTTAAAAAAGTAGCAATCAAATTTTTAGTTCAACTTGGAAGTTTAAGAGAAATGAAAAGAAAAGAAGAAATAAAACTAAAATAAATACTGAATCACATGTCTGTCGGACTATCGATAGGACCAAAAAAACAATCGGTAGTAGGGAAAAATAAAAAAACATCGATACTATCGATAGTGCCATCGATAGTTTTGCACCTCTATAACACAAGCCATCAAATCCGATTTGTCGTGCCATTCCATGAGCTCAATGTGCTTTGATATTTTGAGGCAAATTAACACAAATTTTCAACACATCGTTAATATAGTATGTGTAGGGCGTATTTCCCATTATCGCTGAAATGCAAAAAAGCCACAACTAACTAAAATTTTTTATTGCATAAAACGATGCATCATAATAAATCAAAAAGAGAATTTTGGATTTTTAGTTAGTTACGGCTTTTTGTATTTCAGCGGCGATGTGAGCTACGCTCTTTCCATATCATACTAACGATATATTGCATGCCAAGTCCCACTCCTCAATTGATATTAAATTCGCCTTGAATTAATTCTTATTGGATTTGTGACCTTGGTTGTCAACTTATTCACATATCATTTTATCTTTATTTCCATCCGTGCTAATTTTGACCATTAGCACAAAATTAAAATAAATGTTATTGTTTTCGAGCTGAAAGACTCATAAAAGGAAACACGGAACTTAATCATAATAATAATAATAATAAGAAAATAATTACACTTATCTAAGAAAAAGTAGTAAAAATACTAGCGATGCATCCAGTTTTTTCAAACGACCTTTGACAAATAATATTCGATAGTTACATAATTCTTACCTAATTGAAGGTTATCTTTTAACACACAAATATTCGATTCTCTTTATAGCTAGACGTTGAACATTTCCGCTGGAAATACCTTTTAAAGGATCTTACTCTTTGACTTTAAATTATAAAAGAAGGGGAGCGTAGGGGGACAATTTTAAAGTAGCATCTCCACAAGAAAAAATGTTGGCTACAATTTGTCATTTTGTTCGCCCGATATACGTTTTGTCAGTGCACTTGCACAATATTCGCATTCGCAAAAGCTCCTCATTGATTATTACGAATGCGAATGTTAAAATTAATGCGGAAGCTCCACAGTTGCGAATGCGAATGCGAGTATTCGCAACAACCCTGATATGTACATACATATATTCATCTGCTAGACCCTATTGAATGAATAGGGGTATTCTCTGAGTCTTGCAAAGCCCTTGCATGGTGCACAGATTGCACGGATTGCACGGTAAAAACCGGTTTTCGTATGGGACAGCTTTGCAAACCGTGCAATCCGTGCACCGTGCAAGGGCTTTGCAAGACTCAGAGAATACCCTTAATGTGTTTTATGAAGCGAGGAAATAATGGTTTAACAACAATTTATTAGGAAAGAACCCTAATTACTTTAATATCATACACATTTATTTAAAAAAATACATATTTGAATTTATTAAAACAAAAAATATTTTTCTCTAAAATAAAATCTAAAAAAAATTATTAAAAATAAATAAAAAATGAAATAAAAAAAAATAAAACAAAAGCTCTGCTGCCCTACGACTCGGATCGAACTCGGATCTGTCAATTGGCAGGCTAGCGCTTTGCTCACTCGGTCATTGCGACTGCTGGGGTAGCGTGAGCAAAATGTCATACACAAATGTCTATTGTTTCCTTTGCACTAGCTGATTTCGAATCAGCATTCGAAGCTGGCAATGATATTTTCGAGTTCACTCGGATTCAGTGATAGCAATTTTGTCGTATTCGTAGCAGGCATTCGAATTCGTAGATTATGGCTGACTTCCAAAACGTACTAATACAATGTTTGGATACTGTTGTACTGCGGTATTTAAACTGTTTGCATATGTCGAGTTGCGAAACATTGAAACCACATACATTCCATATTATTAATATCTATATATATAAAAATGGTGTGAAAAATGTATAGTAATTCATCAATTGAGAACGGTTGGGCCGATTTGGCTAAATATTTTTTTTTTGTTATTCGTAATTGCCAGGACAAGGTTTTTGCGAAAGAAAATTTTGGGAAAACCATCCGGGAAAGTCGGAAAAATTGAAAATTGATTTTTTTTATGGAATTCCTTCGGAATGGCATTCGAATGGAAAAATAGAAAATTCCAAGTGGAAAGCTCGGAAAAATCCGGAAGAATGCGAAAAATTTTAATTTTTTTCGACGAAAGCGTGGAAAATTTCGGATAATTGAGAAATTCATTGGGAGCATGAATCAATTGGAAACAATTTCCTCCTATGTTTCATAACTGATTCGAATGGGCTTTTTTGAAAAGGTGTTTAGAACAAGGAGTGCACAAAACTTTAATTTTTCCGATAGGTGACGCAGGGGTCGAGCTACGTTAAAAAAAATGCATTTGGTTCGTTGGTTGCCTTTTGCCTAAGTGGGCCAGGGACCGATCTATTCGAAAAGGTCTTATTTGCTTGAAATTTGGCACGTAGGTAGCTTATTGGCTGGGTTAACATATAGGATATTTTTTCAGATAGGTGGACCAGATACCGATCAATTCCAAAAAATCTTATTTATGGTACAATTTGCTCGAAATTCGGTACCCGTATTATAGATATGCGTAGAATAGAATCGAGTCATTGTTTTACAGTTCGAAATGTGTTTGAAGGCGGCGCAAACAAGCGGGTATTGGCTATTTAACAATACTTATTACACAGGCCAACAAAAATTAGAAAAAAGTTGATGCAGCAAATGTTAACGCTATTTTTGCCGAATTTTTGATTGCTGATTACGAATCCAGATGCAGATTTTAAGAAAAAAACGAGGTCAAAGTGTAAAAAAATCGCTTTTTTCAACATTTGGGAAGCTCTAGCAAAGAAACAAAGGGTGGTAGAACCTTTCACTTAGGCTTTGATTAAAGCTAAAAATCTCGAACACTATCCTTGCAAGTTTCCGCACCTTTGCTTGATGGTCACTTATAGTCATTTGTTGAACAGGAATAACTGATTTTGGGAAGTTTGAGTTCCTACCGCAATTAAGCAAAAGGTGATAGAACCTTTCACGTAGGCTTAAATTAAAGCTAGAACTACAGACTGCCATCCCTGAAAGTACTATTACTGCACCTTGCCCTAATGGTCACCTATACTCATTTACTTTTTATCGTTAAAAAATGGTGCAAAATCAGTGTTAGCTGTTCAATAAATGACTATAGGTAACCTTAGGGTCAAGGTGCAGGAATGGTATTTTCAGGGACAGTCCAAGCCTTAATTTAAGCCTAAGTGGAAGGTTCTATCACCTTTTGTTTCATTGCTAGAGCTTCTCAAGTATTGCAAAAAACGCATTTTTTTGACACTTTCACCAAATTTTTTACTTTATACTTACGTATTCTTAATCAGCATAAAAAAGCCTATCAAAACCAGCTTCAACATTTGCCGCATCAAAATCGGTGTTGCCCTGTGTTACCTACACTAATTATATAAAGAGAAGAGGTGATCTCGCGAACGGCTGTACCGATTTTCTGAAATTTTGGACACCTACTGCAGACTTTCGATATATTAATGGAGCGGGTGATGCCACACCCATACATATCGAATTTTTCATACCGTATATCTCTGAAAGTATTTGTGGTAGTGTCCTGGAAATTGGTATAGAGATGTTGGGGCTACTGCAAAAGGTAAGAGGCGCTTTCCAAACATATTGAAACTTTTACCTATCTTTAAATATATACACCCAGAATACAGTGTTTTTTTATTTTTCATAATACATTTTTTTGTTAAGTTTTTATAGAAATGTAGTTCATTTTGCATCAAATGGGACCAAATTTTGAGTATGCAGTTTTGTAGTTCACTCAATTTCAGTGTCATAAAGTGCAAGTTTTNAAGGAGTGCACAAAACTTTAATTTTTCCGATAGGTGACGCAGGGGTCGAGCTACGTTAAAAAAAATGCATTTGGTTCGTTGGTTGCCTTTTGCCTAAGTGGGCCAGGGACCGATCTATTCGAANCGAAGAGTGTCAGTATGTAAAAGACTTATTCTGGTGGCTTAACTCCCCCTAAACGACCGAAACGATTTTAATGATAATTTTTTAATGACAATTTTTAGTAGCGCTGGAGTCGAGCNATGGTATTTTCAGGGACAGTCCAAGCCTTAATTTAAGCCTAAGTGGAAGGTTCTATCACCTTTTGTTTCATTGCTAGAGCTTCTCAAGTATTGCAAAAAACGCATTTTTTTGACACTTTCACCAAATTTTTTACTTTATACTTACGTATTCTTAATCAGCATAAAAAAGCCTATCAAAACCAGCTTCAACATTTGCCGCATCAAAATCGGTGTTGCCCTGTGTTACCTACACTAATTATATAAAGAGAAGAGGTGATCTCGCGAACGGCTGTACCGATTTTCTGAAATTTTGGACACCTACTGCAGACTTTCGATATATTAATGGAGCGGGTGATGCCACACCCATACATATCGAATTTTTCATACCGTATATCTCTGAAAGTATTTGTGGTAGTGTCCTGGAAATTGGTATAGAGATGTTGGGGCTACTGCAAAAGGTAAGAGGCGCTTTCCAAACATATTGAAACTTTTACCTATCTTTAAATATATACACCCAGAATACAGTGTTTTTTTATTTTTCATAATACATTTTTTTGTTAAGTTTTTATAGAAATGTAGTTCATTTTGCATCAAATGGGACCAAATTTTGAGTATGCAGTTTTGTAGTTCACTCAATTTCAGTGTCATAAAGTGCAAGTTTTTAATGTCTAATAGATACCGTTGATTTTTGAGAATTTTTTTCCCTGATGATGTTGCGCATTTTCTCCGTATAACGAATTTTGTATGGGAAAAAATGCCGAAGAGTGTCAGTATGTAAAAGACTTATTCTGGTGGCTTAACTCCCCCTAAACGACCGAAACGATTTTAATGATAATTTTTTAATGACAATTTTTAGTAGCGCTGGAGTCGAGCTATTGCTAAAAATTGTCGATTCGGAGGCACCAGGGATCAAGGTCAAATTACTCCCGTTAAATCAACCATCAGAACCATTGCGGTCCTTGCTTTACGTTGACTAAACAGAATGTGGATCAATGATACTCACCAGTTTGGAAATGGCCACCAACTAGACTATACAGATTCAAGAACGATTCACTATTGAGCCGCAAGGACTTCTTCCCGGTATAAGCTTTCATCAGGTTATTTAAGACGGTAATGGAGGATATGCCTTCTGTCGACCACAAAACCAAACGTGAACGTGAATTGCTGGCGAAAACGTTGGACCAAATATTTCAATAAAAAAATTAATTTTGGGCGGGACGAAGTTCGCCGGGTCAGCTAGTTCAATATAACAATGAATAACCTTACGTAATTTTTCATTTTCACGACACCAATTGCAACTTAAAGCAAACGAAGCATCAACTTTGTTTCTGATGCACTGATTACTCTAGCGGTGCGCTTCGATAACTTTTCGGATGCGTTTTGGAAAAGTATACATTGTCAAAATCTTGTTGCTCGACGCTATGGAACATTATACTTTATACTAGGGATGTAGCGAATTTGGAATTTTAGACATCCGCGGATGCGAATATCTAACAGTTAACATCCGCGGATGTGGATGCGAATGCGGATGTCAAGTATTTTCAAGAAACAATTAGAATCTAGCATAATGGCGAGATCGTTGTTTAAATAACACTTACAAGCCAAATCAGGTACATACTTCAGGTTTTTCTAAAGCTGTTTAAAAAGAATTCCTCATTCTCATTTCTTTGACTGTTTCAGAACTTGGGGAATCTGTAACTTCGTAAGCGTTTTTCGATTTCAGTTTTTGTAATGAAATTAATACTTTCTTNTTCTGAAATTTTGGACACCTACTGCAGACTTTCGATATATTAATGGAGCGGGTGATGCCACACCCATACATATCGAATTTTTCATACCGTATATCTCTGAAAGTATTTGTGGTAGTGTCCTGGAAATTGGTATAGAGATGTTGGGGCTACTGCAAAAGGTAAGAGGCGCTTTCCAAACATATTGAAACTTTTACCTATCTTTAAATATATACACCCAGAATACAGTGTTTTTTTATTTTTCATAATACATTTTTTTGTTAAGTTTTTATAGAAATGTAGTTCATTTTGCATCAAATGGCACCAAATTTTGAGTATGCAGTTTTGTAGTTCACTCAATTTCAGTGTCATAAAGTGCAAGTTTTTAATGTCTAATAGATACCGTTGATTTTTGAGAATTTTTTTCCCTGATGATGTTGCGCATTTTCTCCGTATAACGAATTTTGTATGGGAAAAAATGCCGAAGAGTGTCAGTATGTAAAAGACTTATTCTGGTGGCTTAACTCCCCCTAAACGACCGAAACGATTTTAATGATAATTTTTTAATGACAATTTTTAGTAGCGCTGGAGTCGAGCTATTGCTAAAAATTGTCGATTCGGAGGCACCAGGGATCAAGGTCAAATTACTCCCGTTAAATCAACCATCAGAACCATTGCGGTCCTTGCTTTACGTTGACTAAACAGAATGTGGATCAATGATACTCACCAGTTTGGAAATGGCCACCAACTAGACTATACAGATTCAAGAACGATTCACTATTGAGCCGCAAGGACTTCTTCCCGGTATAAGCTTTCATCAGGTTATTTAAGACGGTAATGGAGGATATGCCTTCTGTCGACCACAAAACCAAACGTGAACGTGAATTGCTGGCGAAAACGTTGGACCAAATATTTCAATAAAAAAATTAATTTTGGGCGGGACGAAGTTCGCCGGGTCAGCTAGTTCAATATAACAATGAATAACCTTACGTAATTTTTCATTTTCACGACACCAATTGCAACTTAAAGCAAACGAAGCATCAACTTTGTTTCTGATGCACTGATTACTCTAGCGGTGCGCTTCGATAACTTTTCGGATGCGTTTTGGAAAAGTATACATTGTCAAAATCTTGTTGCTCGACGCTATGGAACATTATACTTTATACTAGGGATGTAGCGAATTTGGAATTTTAGACATCCGCGGATGCGAATATCTAACAGTTAACATCCGCGGATGTGGATGCGAATGCGGATGTCAAGTATTTTCAAGAAACAATTAGAATCTAGCATAATGGCGAGATCGTTGTTTAAATAACACTTACAAGCCAAATCAGGTACATACTTCAGGTTTTTCTAAAGCTGTTTAAAAAGAATTCCTCATTCTCATTTCTTTGACTGTTTCAGAACTTGGGGAATCTGTAACTTCGTAAGCGTTTTTCGATTTCAGTTTTTGTAATGAAATTAATACTTTCTTCCATGATAAAAACATGGTAAGGTAAAACCGTTCTCTCAATTCGTCGGCCATGATTTTTTTTGAAGTTTGCCAACATTTTAAAATCATATAAAATTGAGAGTAAAAAAGGGAATTGTTCGAAGTTGTTGTTGTTTGAGATTGAAAATGAGAATGTGTGTGTGAGTTTATGTAAAATTTCAAAATTAAATTGCTTGCAAACGTCAAGAATTTGAAAAATTCCTCTCAGCGGTTCTACCTTACTATATTTTTATCATGCTTTCTTCTGCGACTTCTTTGAAAAACTTGTGTTTATAGCGAGCTAAGTAGGTGTATACAAGGTGTGATTGACAACTCAGTGCGGCTCTCTTTTAAGGTACTATAATGTCAAAAAGTATAAACAAACGAATTAACCCTTAGTGATGCATGTATCTTGTCAGCACTGAGACCCAAGGCTTTTATTTTGATTATAGTTTTGTTTTACTTACATTACCTGGAATATATATATTTTGTCAATAACATAAAACAAATTGTTTATAAAATCGTTTTACCAATATCCTTGTTTTTAATTGCCCAAGTTTTATGCCTATTTTTTATCCTAAACATTATTCGACACTTATAAAAGAATGATTTTACATTTGTTTCCAATTTTATATGAGATCTTAACTCTAACATTTTTGAAACTAAATTTATTTCATGCGAAATAGTTTTGGTACAAACGAGCTCCTTTGAAAGTGCTTGATTCGGACGGACAACAAATGAAATAACTTTCCTTGAAGTGATTTTCACAAACGCGAGATGAATCACGTAGTACAACACCACATCGCTGCCGTCTTAATTCGCAACTAGGTGGTTTAAAACATCGCACTATTTTCGTGTCCTGACTTCTATTGCATACAGCGCATCGTTCAAAAGTTTTGCTCCGTTTCATCTTGGTCCTTACAGTAAATATTTCAGCAAAGTCGAACGTATTTACTTATTACCAAACTTTAAATGTACTTACTTGCTTTCCTCGGCGGTGTGTCTCTTAACAATTTCACGTTTATTAAGAAAATTTGTTGCTTGAAAAATTTTTGTGTAAATTTTTTTAAACAAATTCAAATTTGAAAAAAAAAATATTTTCAAATGGGTTAAGAATTCATTTCAGTTTGACATTATAGCCTGTTTCTTATGAGAGCAATGTCAAAATCAATCACACTTTGTTGAATACATTTTGGGTGTATATGGAAAATAAATTATTATTTTCTAATGAAAATTTTGAACAAAATTCAGTTTTCAAAGTCGTGGCTGCCAGCCGAATCGGATCAGAATATTGTTATTTTTTAAAAACAAGCACCCCGTTTTTATAAGCATTTGAATCACAGATAATTACGTAATTCTTATCTAAGTAAAGGTCTGACCTATAGCATTTCTCTTTATAGCCAGACGTTGATCATTTCTGCTGGAAATCCATATTGAAGGAGCTTACTCTTTGACTTTAAATAGCAAAGAAGGGACAGTTTTACCACAGAAATTTTTAGCCAAGGATCCAATATATGTATATCCCTATGAAAAAAATATTGCCCGACAAGTAAACAAAATTACTGTTTTTAAAATTTTTGATTACAAAAAAATCCCCAAAGAGTCGAAGTTGAAATTATTGGTACGAATATATGTAACATCAAAAGCAAGTCACGAAAATTTGGTTAAGAATTACAGAATTACTTTTGTCAAAGGTCAAGTAGAAGTGGGAACTTGCATGACTGCCCATTGATAGGTCGGTTATATAGCTTAATAAATTATATCTTTTAAGAAAATTTTATCAAAGTTGATATATATGATAAATGTTTCTTTGTTTGTTTTGTTACACAAATACGCCCACGGCCACAGCCTAAAATATTGGCTACAATTTGTCATTTTGCCATATATGCGTTTTATCGATGCACTTGCACAACATTCGCATTCACAAAAGCTCCGCATTGATTATTGCGAATGCGAAAGCGAATGTTAAAATTAATGCGGAAGCTCCGCGGTTGCGAATGCGAATATTCGCAACAACCCTGATTTGTACGTATGCAATACAATTGACGTTTTGGAAGTCAGCCTATCTACGATAGATTCCGTGATAGTCCTGATTAACAGCCTTATTATGCATCACGAACGATAGACAACATGAAAGATTCGTCTGCAGAGGAATGCTTCAAAAATTAGTACGGCGGCATGTTGTTGTTGTTGTTGTAGCGGCTACAACAACCCCGTTCAAATCGGTTGATATCTCAGTCGTTGTCGTCAAGTTCCACTAACGGCAGCCCTAGGAAGCGTGCAGCTTCTATCGGGTTGGCCCACAGGGACAAAGCCGTTAGAGTTTTCGGGTTTTCCGGGCATGCGAAGAGATGTTTCGAGTCACGTGGGGTCTCTCCGCATGCCGGACACTCATTTGGCACATCCTCATTCAATCTGATCAGGTATGAATTTAACCTGCTGCAGTAGCCAGAGCTAAGTTAGGCTATTGTTGTTCGTGTGTCCCGAGGCAGAGGAAGCTCCGTCTCGTCTATGTCCGATGGAGGTGTGCCTAGAACGGCATTCACAGGTCTAGAGTCTACATAACTCGAGACTGACTCCCTGTGAATGCCGTTCAGGGCCAGTCGGTAAGCTGACGGGTCCAGAGGCTGCATGACGAACCTCTGGACTTGGTCCGTCAGTTCATATAGATGCCTCCTGACGTGATTAGACGAGGGCTCCTCTGCAGCCAGCCACTTCTGTGGCTCCCGATCAGAAACTGCTTGCAGAGCATTATGTTGTGCTCCTTTATAGAGAGCATTTGTGCCTCGTTGTGGAGGTGATGTTCTGCCGACATCAGGAGGCATCCTGTCGCTGTCCTGAGTGCGGTGTTCTGTACCCTCTGTAGCTTCGTCCACTGCGTCCTACTAGTCCCCGGCGACCACACTGGTGCTGCGTAGTTTAAAACCGGCCGGCCTATTGCCTTGTATCATCATGCGGTATCATTCTATCCGCTTTAAACGCAACCGAGACGATTGCATCGTAATCGATGAAAAGCAAGACGAAGACGGCCGATAGAGTAATAAAATAGTAATCAGAGACGTTGTCTAGGCGAATTTATACAAGGTGGTGCTACTGGCGAGTTTAGATTTTCGCCGCGGTACTACTGAATATCAAAATGATGTATTTGTTGTAATATGAATTCGCCTTGTTTACATCATTCAGTAGTACCGCGGCGAAAATCTAAATTCGCCAGTAACACCACCTTGTATAAATTCGCCTTGGACGTTGTCGTCCGCAGACGAATTGTTCGTGTTGCCAATAGTTCGTGATACATAATAAGGCAGTACGCCTATGGAAAAGAGGTGTACATACATACAGTCAGCATCAAAAATATGAATACCATGGCTAGTCTTTATTTATAGATTCCAACCAAAATTTTCTTATCAAAGTTTTAAAATTTTTCAACTTTTCAATTCGATTTCTTTAAAAAATTTGCAGTTTTGTAGCCCACTAAATGTTAGTATAATAAGTTACAAGTCTCTAAAAATTACCGTTGATTTTTGAGATTTTATTCATGCGTTATATGGTGTTTCGACACCCTTGACAAATAAAATTTAATGGGCTACAAAACTGTATACTCAAAATTTTTCTAAGAAATCGAATTGAAAAGTTGAAAATTTCTATGAAAGTTTTTGGTATTTTTTTATTTTCTATGTGATATTCAAAAAATTGATTCTGCTGAATTTTGCTGTTGAATGAATTACATTTTTATAAAAAATAAAAAAATAAATGGAATGGAAAATATATATAAGGAAAATCGTCAAAATGTCGGGGTATTCATATTTTTGGCGCTGACTGTATAAGTATACGTTTGTGCGGAGTTTCTTCGCCTTTCATTCGAGCGTCCGCTGTGGCTGAGTGAATCTGGATTCGATCCCTGGCCCGAGCAGCATCTAGATTAGAAAACACTTTTTAACCGACTTCACAAAAAGGAGGTTATCATTTCGTCGGAATATTTCTTATTTTTCATGTATGTTACCGCATAACTTTGGACCACGTGAACTATAATTTGTTTTTTTTTTTTTTTAAGGAGACCTCACCAGGTGGTCCCATATTAATTTGGTTTAAATCCGCTCATTGGATCATGGAGAAATTAACGATAATCTTAAATTTGTATATGCGAATTGAAGTGGGTTTTGTTTTTTGCTTAAGTTGTTCTAACAGAGGCCCATCGGCAGGCAATGGCAAACCTCCGAATGTATTTCTGCGATGAAAAAACTTCTCATAAAATCTATTTGCCGTTCTAAGCTTAAAATTCTAGGTATCTCTACTTATGTAACAACATCAAGACGCACCTCGAAAATTATTAATAAGTGTTCGATATGCAAAAAAGTTGTACAGGTTGGTACCAATTCCTACCACATTGTGTTCGTTTGGCCAAAAAACTAGTAAAACTTGCAAGGAGAGACCACAATTTTGACATTTAATTTGGAAGAATTTGCAAGCAGGATTGCGGCACACGGTTGCATTTTGGTCAACAATAATTCGAATCAACAATCTTGTTGCGATTTATAATGAAAGAAGTATGTAAATATTTCGAGCCCTAACCGCCAAAATAACGTAAGCGACATTTTTTTCAAATTTTTCTTTTTGATGCAGAAATGCATCTAGATGCTCTGGGAATATTTCTGCATCAAAAAGAAAATTTTGAAAAAAGTGTCGCTTACTTTATTTTGGCGGTTAGGGCTCGATTTGTTGATTCAATTAATTTAATTAATTTCAAACACTTGAAACATTTGAAACACAGTCGACACCACTGTCGACAGTAACTTCCACAAAGAAATGGAAGCGTATGTTGAAGAAAGTCAGAATAAGAAGAAATAAACGTATAGGTCCTGTTTTGTTTTCCACCTGAAATAATTTAAGAAATGTATTATGTTCCAAATGCAACCAGGGACGCTAGCTGGCAGTGAAGCTTGCAATTGTTTGCTAATTCCTGTTCGCGCAAAACTTAGTAAGTTTCTCACTTTGGGAGAGTAAGATACCTTATTCTCTGAATTTTGTTACTGGCTTTTGCAGAACAAAAGCGAACAGAATTAATATTTGATAAATTTCGTATAGATTGTCCAATTGGTTCGTAAGGTATACGTGATTCAGTGGAACCACTTTTTTTTAGCAGAAAACGGTAAATTACAAAGATCTCGAAAATTCGTCCATGAAAAAAACTAGCTCGAGCGATTCTACATAAAAATTTTACTGATTTTACAGAATACCCGTAAAAGCAAAATCATAATACATGTAAACTTTCGATACCTTTTCGGTAGAAACAAGAGGTATACCAGGTAATGAGATGGCAGAGGAGCTTGCAAGGAAGGGCACTTCAGCTTATATGGCCGAAATGGAACGAGAAAAGAGCTTGTTATGCTAAGTAGAGGAGAAATGAGTAGTGCACTAGCAAAGTGCGCTATGTAAATTTTTTTAGATTTTTAGTTTTTGGTGGGTAACGTACCAGTATTTAAAGTAGTTTCATGTCCACTAACAATTCAGTGCAAAATCTTTCTATATTCTGGAAAAATAGCATCAAATGTTAACTACTCTTGCAAAAGTCGCTATAATACTTATGTATGTATTTATACACTTTCAAAAGTCTCCATCTTCTGATGAATTTAAAAAACTGCAAAACGTGGTTGTTTCGGTGCCTAGTGGAAGACGTCTTAAACAAGAAGCAGACCAAACTTCATGCAAGACAGAACGCGAAAAGCTAAAAAAACCTAGCTATGTAAAAGTTTCTGTTTCAAAACTCCCTATATTAAATTTTTATATATAAAATTTGCAAAAACTACCACACTGCGATTTTGTGTTTTAATGTTATTAGGCTCTTATTTATCCACATTTTCAGATAATAAAAATAAATATACAATTTGGATATTACGTTTTGTTGTAAAGGTTTTTTTTTTAATTTATGGCTTACTATTATAAAATCACAACGTTGTTTGCAAGCGGACTACTCAAAGCTCTTAGGTTACATCACTCTAGGTAGGTATGCGGAGGGTTAGGTGCCGTTTAACGACTTCTACATGAGCTGCAGATACGAGGAGGAGCCTGAATCAGCAAGGCACCTACTTTGCGAATATCCTGCACGGGAAAGGAGCAGATTAAGGCTCATGGGTGCTGGAACCGTTGGAGACCTGAGAGATATAGCCGCTATAAAGATAAGACGATTGCTCAAATATGTCAGCTCCACAATCTAGTTTATATAGGACGGGGGAGGCGGGGGTTCATCCGATCCGTTGTGGCACCAATACGAGCCCTATGCTGTGTCTACCGGTAGCCACATCAGCCTTGTTTTTGGCGTTATCTTGAAGTGATAATACATTTTATTTTGTGGAATGATATTTTTCAATACGTCCATTGTATCCAAATATATTTACCAACATAAATAGCAAACGAAAACACTTAAATCCCACACTATGCAATACTAAAAATTTGTTTTATAAAAAATAAAGTAATAAAACCAAAAATAGGTCCGACCATTTTCTCCTTGTTTTTAAACTGTTTATCAGTTCTCAAATTTTTGACAATAAAAAGAAAACTAATAACCATTTAGTACTTGTATCTGTATATAGCGACGCCAGCTACGCCAATTAAAATAGATCCCATCAAATAGCCTATTAGTTTTAGCTAAAAAGAAAGGAAAAGTGTACAGATAAATATAGGTATGTAACATAAGATGAGTCCAAATTCAAAAGCAAACATTCGACAAAAGAGTAGGCTTGAATATTCTAAAAATCGTTGACGGCTGAAATTAATGTCGGAGTGAGTTCTATAATGTACACCTCACAAATTTGCGGTCCCGTGAAATATCTATCAAAATACGTATGAGAATTCGTTTACACCTATAGTTTTTCGCCGACTTCGAAATCAAAAATTTTGTTGTCCCAAATATAGACGTATTTGGTATTGTTGAAAAGGTAATGTATCCATTATCAAGGCTCCGGTAAATTTTTGTATAAAATGAATAATATGCAACAAAAAAACCATTGAAGTTGACGCATTTCACCCCAATTATAGTGCTTATCATCACTTACACCACTCACATATTGACGAGATTTGACCATTTATCTTAATATTTGTTAATTTTAATTATTTGTTTTTAAAAATATGGTACATACTTAACAAAAACCATATAAGTCTGAGTGTCAATCTTAGTGCAAAAAAAAGAAATCAACAAATTTTCGAACAAAATTCGAGTTTTTTAATTCGATTTTTTAGAAATACTGTGAGTATGCAGTTTTGTAGTGCATTCAATTTTAGTAAAACAAAGTGCAAGTTTAAAGTAGCTCCGACTTACCATTGATTTTTGGAAACTTTTTTTTTGTTGAAAATGTTGCTCATTTTCTCCATATAAAAAAATCGTATAACATACTTCATATGGAAGAAAATGACGGACCTCGTCAACAAAAAAAAATTTCGGATTTTCCAAATCAACGGTAAGTCGGGGCAAATTTAGCCCTGCACTTTGAAAATTGAATGTGGAACAAAACTGCACACTCAAAATATTTCTAAAAAATGTAATTAAAAAACTCGAAAGTTTGTTGATTTTTTTTCAAATGTTGCACAAAGATTGAAAATGGGATTTACATATATGGTTTTTGTTAAAGAATATACTATATTTTTGAAAACATATAATTAAGATTAAAAAATATTAAGATAAATCATGGGATCTTGTCAATATTTGAGTGCCGTAAAGTTATGATAAGAACTATATTTTAGTCAGAGCCAGGGTTACCACTGAAAAACTTTCTTTCCTACCTATTTAAACTTGATCATGTGGTTCTTAGTTCTGTTGGTTTTTGTTAATAATTAAATTTTTAGAATATTTAACTCTTAGGTGTGCTCGTCCTTAAGTTATTTGTTTTTGTTATTTATGGCCTTATAACAATTATATTCAACAATTTTTATTGAGCTTGAGGCCGTTTTTAAAGTTCAAATACCACTGGAATAGCTGCGCTTGATTGTAGTTGGCTCACATGAAAAAAGCAACAACAGTTAATAAGGCGAGCTTAGCAAAATGCGTAGGCAACTGGCTGAGTCAGCTGGGGTCGTCGAATTCCGCTGAAGAAGTCTGATGAGGAAATGTGGTGATTTCCGAAATAGCTAACACTTCTACCATTTTTTCAAATTGTTGTTGCTTTTCCACAATAGTTTTTCATTAAAAACGACCTCAAGCTCAATAAAAATTGTTGAATATAATTGTTTTTAGGCCATAAATAACAAACACACATAAATAAGTAAGGTAAAAATAAACCTCACGGTTAGGCTTGCCAAATGTCCGGGTGTAGGAGCCGCCGGGCTGGGGGAAAAATCTGCGCGCTGCGGGTTTGCCATTATTTTCTTCTAGTTGCGGTTAAAAACTCTGAAATTCTTTGATTTACTGGAAATATGTATGGATAACAATACGTTTTCTTTTTAATTTTCGTGTATAATAAAAAATAACATATTCTGTAAACACGTCCATTTGTTATGTAGTATGCATTTGAATTTTTCTTCTAGTGCCATTTAAAATAGTCTAACTACCTTGTCATGGTTGAAACTATTATCGATATGCCCATCAATTCAGTCCCTTCATATCCCTTTAGATACTCAATGAATACAACTTTTTATAACGTATACGGAGTTCAGAGAATCGCCGAAGGTAATTGATGAAATTCTGCCTAAACCAGTAAGCAACGAGTTTTTAAGGTATTTGGCAAATAGTTGGACCCTTCCAAGAAACAGAATGAGGGTAAAACTGATATTGTTTTGGCAAGCCTGCTCACAGTGTTTTCTGTTTTCTGAGCAAAGAAACCTACCAAAATTTTAAGCGTCCTACCAACCTACTAACAAGAAAAAACCTATCAATTTTGGTAGGAAAAGCCCAAAATGGCAACCCTGGTCAGAGCCACATCAATTTTAGGCTTTACACGGAAACAATTAGTAGTAGTAGTAGTATATTTATTTAGCTTTAAGCTATTTTTTACAATTCGTACTTAGTACTATAGAAATATACATGTTCCATTTGTGTTTAAGGATGGTTATACAAAATTTTCTTTTACCCAATTTGAAAGCTTTCTTCTAAATGAGTTGAAAATTAAATCTTCTTTTATATCATAAGGTAGCGAATTAAATATCTATAGAATATATATATATATATATATATATATATAGACTATTTGTGCTGCGCTTGATATATACGACGGTCTTTTTATATCGGCGTTATTTCTTAATAAATATGGCTGAACATCAGCCACATAGTTAATTTCTGCCGTAAGATATCTAGGAAGCATACGATTTTTAACTTTGAAAATGAATAAGATTACATTATAAATCACACGTTGGTTGACTGACATCCATTTCAGAGTATCAAGCATATCCCTAACGCATGCTAAACGATTATACTTAAGAATACATCTCACAGCTTTGTTCTGTAATTTCTGCATTCTATCTATGCTATGTTGGCTTCATAAAAAAAGTATGTAGAACAATATTCAAAATGAGGCTTGATAATCGCATTATAAATTTTTATATCACAGCACAGTGATACCTTATTTCTGATCCTACACATAAAACCAACTTTTTTACATACTTTTTTACAAATATAATCACTATGTGCATCAAATTTTAACTTAGTATCTAAGACAACGCCCAGGTATTTTATTTGGTCTACTTCTTGAATGGTGCTTCCGTCTATAGTGAGGTCCAAGTCAGATCTACCGCCGAAAAGCATCGATTTTGTCTTCGCAATATTCAGTTTCAGTTTATTCATTTTAAGGTATCGTGCTACAGATACTAAGTCACTGTTTAGCTTTGCTATACAGTCATCCGCAGTGTCCCCCGCCACGTATACTAGTGCATCATCAGCAAATAGACAGATTTTCGCAACCTTCAAAGCTCGTTCAAAATCGTTGATATAGATAATAAAAAGCAGTGTGCCGAGAACTACCCCCTGGGGAACTCCAAGTACAACTGTCGTCGAATCAGACTCCACGCCTTCCACTCTCGTTTTCTGGTGTCTTCCGGAAAGGTAACTCTGGAACCAACGGTGTTCGACCCCTGATATCCCGTAGTCCTCTAACTTTTTTAACAATATCGTTTTATCGATCGTCTCAGAAGCTCTCTGGAGTTCAATAAAAACTGCTGCTATCACTCGCTTGTTATCTCGTTCAGTCTTCCATTTCGTGATGATTCACAACTATGCTTTAGTCTGAATCCAGACTGATACTCACAAAAGAGGTTGTGCTTCTCAAAATAGTTTTCAAGCTGAGCGTGAACAATTTTTATACCCGAGCGCACTTGTGCACAAGGGTATTATAACTTTGTTCACATAACGGTTGTTTGTAACAGGCAAAACGAATCGAGATAGATATAGACAAATGTATACANTGTTGATTGGTCTGTATTCTTCCGGCTTTTTTGCATTTTTTACTTTTTCTATTGGGACTACTATTGACTGCTTCCAGCGATGTGGGTATATACCGGTTTCAAGTGACTTTTGAATTAAAGATAGGACAATCGGCCTAGTAACATTAAAGGTGGATAACAAGTAAGTAATCGACATTGAGTTACAGTCTTTTTTGCTATTAATTTTAGTCAGCGTTGATTTTAGCTCCACTAGACTTATTTCCTTAAACTTAAAGCGTGTGTCCGCTCTGCTCCTAGGGTTAATGTAAGGAACCGCTGGTATTTCCACGTTTATTCGGTTTATACTTTCTACGAAGAATTCGTTGAGACGATTGGCAAGTTCATGCTTATTATTTACAATCTTATCTCCGAAGTCAATTTTTTCGATATTTTGTTGCTCCTTTTTCAGCACAAGGTCCTTTATTGCTTTCCACATGGTTTTTTGGTCCAAACACCGATCTATTTTTGCTTCAATATATTGGCACTTGGCCCGATTCAGCTCACTAACGTACCGATTTCTACATTCTCTATAACGCGTCCAGTCTTCTGTATTTCCAGTCCACGTTGCCCGCCTATAGCTTGCTTCTTTCGATTGCCTTAACGTCCTGAGTATAGCATTATACCATCTACATCTGCTTACATTAGACTTCACTGTTCTCACTATTGTCATTTTATTGATTGCCTCTTTTAAAACTTCATTAAATGTTGTGGCATATGCTTCGAGATCGCCTTCATTGCAATTTGCACATCTTTCATTCACAGTATCACACAAAATACGGTTGTCCAAGGTTAATCTTTTTAACGTTGATTTGGTGGTCTTTGCTTTCTCGCGCTCATTAATTTCGATTATTATCGTTTCATGATCACTTATTTTAAGGTCTGACACCGTATGTGCATTTATATTACTTATATTTGTCACGACATAGTCTATTAGCGTTGCCGAAAACTCAGTTATTCGAGTAGGGTTATTCAGAATCTGCTTAAAGCTACTGTCATCCGTTTGCTTTATGAGTCTTCTGAAAACAGTGTTTTCATACCAGTTTATATTGAAGTCTCCAGTTATTATGACATAACTGGTTTCTAAGAGTGAGTCTAGCTTATCCTTAAAAAATTCGCAAAAAGTACTTTCTGGGGAATTTACCCTATTGGGTGATCTGTACAGTGTCCCTAGCTCAAGATATTTGCTATTGCGCGTAATTTTATCGAAAGCCACCAAAAGGCTCTCGATTTAGATTCAACTTCAGTCGCTGGCACTTCCCATGACTTATTCACGTAGACTGTAGTCTACGGTGTTTTAACACCGCCAGTGTGTTTTGAATTGCTGTCATTTCGATGAATATTATAATTTGGAAGATATAGCTCCTCATCGTCTATGTCTGAGGTAAGATACGTTTCAGACAAGCATACGAAGTCATATACACTGGCTTCCAACAAAACTTCTTATTGGGAAAAATTCGTTCTCAGACCACACATGTTCAAGTAAAGGCATAGTATCTTGCCCTTTGATTGCTAATATAACCCAGCAAAAAACACACAGAAGCGAAAGTGGAAACGAGCTAGGCGATGGGAATCGCTTACCCTTTCGCTTCAGGAAGGCATTATTTTAACATGGGCATGTCATTGGCGGTAAGCACTTACCCGCAGCATTTCCTTCGAACGAAGGGAGAACTCATGGATAAACAGAATCCAGAGAAGCGAACAAAGAATGCTTTACAGAGCACTAATGTAGAATGCCTACATAAGTACATACTTATTTATATTAAATTGAAATCAGAAAATGTCTTAACAGATTAAAACTAACTAAAATTTTTATAAATCAGTTTTTATACAAATATATGTACATATGTATTTGGGTATTTAGATTTTACTTAAAAATCGGTATGTACACACATGCATATTTAATTAAGCTTAAATGGTACTTCCTCACTCATGTACTTCACTTCATTGACTGACTCCAACTTCGCTGCAAATTGAACAAAGCAAAACATGATTTTTATGCGAGACAAATTTCCGCAGAAACTAACGGTAGAAAAAGATTTTTTGCATATTTATTCTATTTTTCAGGTGACTACGATGCAGCATTCCACTTTGCATTTCCTGAAATGAAGCAAAGGAGCGAAATAAAAAAAAATATTGTAGGACATTCTACTTTGCATTCCCCAAAATGAAACAAAGAAGCGAAATAAATAAAATATTGTAGGACATTCTACTTTGCATTACCGACAATGCCTAGAAGAAGCGAAAAAATTCGAAGGCATTATAACGCTATGCCTTCTAGAACACGTTACCACTAAAAGCGATTACCGATTTTTTGCTGGGAATGTTCTTTCCGCCTGCAGTTTTACCTTTCTCTGTAATACCCGACAGCAGCTGTCCCTTGCATCATGCTTTTCGTCGATGTCCGCCAGATTAAATCTTGCTTTCGCTATGCTACAATTTTTGCATTTCACAAAGTTATTCTGACATTCTCTATAGCTATGACCATTTTTCCCCGCACTTAGCACAAGTCTGATGTTGTTCCTTGCACATTGCAGCTTTGTGGTTAAAGCCCCAACACTTATAACATCTTAGAACTCCATCGCATTCGTAAGCCATACATCGATCCCATTCAATATTGATTCTTTGCTCCTTTATAATGCTTTTGAAAGCTACACCATCTACTTCAATAAACGCATTAAACACTCTAGGATTTTTCTGCGATTTAAAAACTTTAGTACATTTGAGGTGCTCAAATAAGACATCGTTTTGCTTACGTATAACTTTTTCGACTTTATCACACTCCAAGTTCGCCGATAGTCCACTTGTTAATATTTTGGGGTATCTCAAGCCTAGGATTTCCACATCATATTTTTGGCTTAACTTATTTCTGATTTCATCAGCTAGTATATCTCTATCGCTATTATTTACACATTTAATTTCAACTGCACCATCCTGTCTATTAAACATCCCATTAACCTTAACTTTTAAATTGGCTGTGTTAATACCTTCTTTCACTTCATTTCTGGTTATATTACTCTGTTGACTTTTCTTTGGCTTTAGAATTACTGGGGCACACCCCGCACCCCTTTTTAGCTTATCCGCGTACGTCTCGCTTGCTACTCCACTGTGCTTACTCGTGATGCCTTTTACCTCTTCACAGACTTTCTTTTTTATTACTGTCAAGCTCACGGCAGACTTTATCGGAGTTTTCTTTTATTGCTCTTGTAAAGTCAGATACTTTTTTTCGACTTCTTCAACTTTTTTCTCAAAAGATTGCTGCGCTGCTACAAGTGATTGAACACGCTCAGAGTACTTAGCTTCTACAGCTTCTATCAATCTTTTTTATTTCGCGCTCATTTGTTTTCATCGCCTCTTTAAAACAGGGTACGAAAATAAACTGTACAAAACAATTCCCATTTGCTCATCGATCATCATATCATTTGTGGTTTTGTACAGTTTTGTAAATAGTCAGAAACAAATTGTAAGATTCACTGTCATTTTCCCCAACGAGAAACGTTTGCTTTTCGTTTGTGACAATTGTACCATAGGGTACGTTTTATATGTATGCAAACGTTTCAATTACGTGAAAAATATTTTTTTCTGTACATTTTCATATCCAATTCAATCAAAAAACATGTCTACATACATACATATATTTTTCTCTGCACGATTCATTTCGTTTGTTGCTTCGTATGCAACTACTAAACTACTGTAGTGTACTATCGCAAAGTGAACTCAGCCGTTTTGTTTTCGTATTGTACCGAACTGTTGAAGTAATAAACGAAACGAAATAGTAACGTACAATATAGTTCATTTTCGTACACTGCTTTAAAGCTGTTTTTGTACTCTTTTAGGTAACTACCATTTTTCTTCATTTGGTCTTGCACTTCTCTAAACATTTCATCCACATTACGTATAAACTGCAGGCAATCATCACACAGAAACTTAATCATTTTGTTCGTAATGAGACAGCTGCTACTGTAGTCGTCAAGACCCGAGCATACACACACACATCTAACTGATTTATCACGAATAGTTGTTTTGCATTTGCTGCACTCTTCCATCGCGCTCACTTGGTGAGTCGCTCGACTTACTAGTTGCTTTTGGCTTTTTTGTTAAAATTTTCTTCCTTTAACACCAACGCGATTAGGCTTTTTCTGTTCCAACTTCCACCCAAATTGTCACTAAATCACATCGATGTGCAGTCGTGGCTGCCTAACGTTGATTTAGCAAATTTTACGATTTAATCGCCGCGAAATCCTCTTTAATAAGTTAAATAAAGTCCGCATCCAAAAAAACACATCCGACCACCTTACTCGTGGCTTAATTGTGAATAATCCAACTTAAAAGATATTAAGTTAAATTCATACTTTTTCCACTTTCAATTGCTTAAAACAACTGCAACAATTGATTTGTTAAAAAATTTGAGTTCAGTAGGTTAGACTCGCTATATTTTAGATACAAATTTATTTTTTTGAAAATAAAAATAATACTAAAGTTTACTCCTTGTAAATAACGTATTTAAAAAACTGTCAGCACAGCTGCAACAGCACGACTATTTTTGCTTTAACTTCGCTTTGAATTCTTTTTTTTTTTGAACTGCCCTGTTTTTGCCGGGACTTTGAAAATTGTATTTTACATTTTTATCGGCAGTTTATTGAAAACAATTTACTGCTTTGATTATGTAGGTGTGATAGTGCTCTTGCTGTGTTGTGATCTGCTTGGCTGTTCTGTGTACATGAAGCCATGGTGTACTACCCTCCAGTACTGCTGGAGTCAATCGCTACTTTGGAACCGCTACTGCACCGACTCGTAGGTAAGTAGCTACTCTATTAACCCGTTGTAGTGCACATGGTAGGGCAGAGTCGAACCAGTCGTAAGCAGAATAGCACGCATAAATCACGCAAGTTACTACTTTAGTAACTCCCGGTAGTGCAGAGAGAGCCGATGGTGACTACCGCATAGGACATAGCCTTGTAGAAGTAATCGATGAAATACAAGTAGTCGGTCGGTAATTGACGGTGTTTATTAGGTAGCTACGGATTCCTGTAGTCACTCCCCCGTACTATAGTGTATCGCTCACTCGCCAGGAGTGTGTACTGGTCACAAAATTTACGATAACAATTTCTTTGCATAACGAATTAAACACGGCGATGTCATTGAAGCCAACAGAGCGGTACGAGGAATGACCCTTCACGAAATCGGTGATTACCATCGCTAGCGAATTGCCTAACAATCGGTAATGCATGGAATCGTTAACTAATGGTCGCCTCTTGTCACCGGTAGAACTACAGAGTAGTCCATTTGTGCATGCATACATATTTATGCTTCACATTCTAGTGATAGCCAAATTGCTGTTGCTTTTCTGGCGCTACGCTGTCGTTGTGCTTTCACAAGCTGCTTATTAACTGTCTGGTTGCTTTCACAGCAGAACGACAGCCAAAGTATTTGATTTCTTTTTTCATAATTACTGCAAGATAAAAACATAGTAAGGTAAAACCGTTCTCTCAATTCGTCCGTCATTATCATATCGTTGTTGTTGTTAACCATTAGACTTTTAATAAAATTATGACATTTCATCAAATTCATGCTACCTGATCACTATAAGAAATATTTTTTTTTTAAGCAGAAGAATTTCATTTATACAAAATATCATATTTGTGGGGCATATTTGGAGGAATTTTATTAAAAATATGTGAAAACATGTTGTGGCAGCATGATTCTCCCTCTTTGCACTTAAAAATCTATAGTTCTCCAAGTTGAAATATGATTCTCTCTCGGCTCTCTTTGTACTTAGAAACTTAACTTAGAAAAACCTGTAGTTCTCCAAATTTCTTAGTGATGTTGTTTTTTGGGTAACTACGTACACGCGCTGCTAATTTTAAAGTCAAGTCAAGTATAGGTCTTGCATAACTGAGCTTTAACAGCATTTTCAAAAGGAAACGAATTACATGGTTTTAAGAATAATTTGTTTATACCTATAGAAATCGATAGAGAAATTTAAATCCTGATTTATACAAGGGATGTACGATTAATCGATTAAATAATTTTTTTTTTAATTAATTATAATCGTGATTAGTCAAAAAATAAATTAATTAATCATATCCTGAGTAATTACTGTTTACTCATAAAAATTTAATAGAAATCTGAGTAATTTTGCTCATTTCTAGTATGAAAGCATTTCAAAGATTTGATGCCAATAAAATGGTACACATGTATTAAACAAATGAGTTATACCAGTTTAGGGTGGTATTATCACTTGCGAAGCGAATGATTTTGGCGAAACGAACGGTTTGGCGAAGCGAATTAAAAGGCAGAGAAGGTATTGAAAGTGTTCTCGATGCAAAGAACTTGCACAAGCGGGTAAAAGCGAACACTCTTAATGCATATTTAAGTTGCTTTCGCCAATCCATTCGCTTCGCCAATCCATTCGCTTCGCCAAACCGTTCGCTTCGCCAAACTCCTTCGCAAGTGATAATACCGCCCTTAAATTTTTTACAATTTTACAAACTTTAAATTTTTTATATGTAAAATTTTCTCTAAACTAGTAGTAGTTAATAAAAACGTCTAAGATTCATTGCAAAAAAGACCAAAAGACCATCGCAAGAAAAATACACACTTTTAGTACATTCATAAAATAGGGGCAACCATCACTGAGCGCAGCCCACTAATACCACGACAAAATGAGACGTTGTTGGTGTGCACAGTTACGATCTAACCTTATTTTTACTTTACATTTATTAGCTTGGGATGTAACTATGTAATATTGATGCGCCTACATGATGCAGTGATTTCCATTCTCAAGTTACATACCTGATGACAGTACGAATGGGAATTGTTTTAAATTTCCATTCTTAAAGTAACCTGATGACAGCACGAATGGATATTATATAAGCGAGTTTTTAGTTTTCTAAACTATATTATTTGAATTTTCAATATGCCACCAGGAAAATTAGTGCCACAATAATGCATAAACTGCCTATCAAGTCAACAAATTGACATTGGGCCAAAACTCCTCTAGAGAAAGCTGCTATACTATCTGACCACTTTAGGAAAATATTTAAAAACGAAATGGACTCAAATGGCATTGAACCAGAAAGCTTAACACAAAGGTTAAACAGTAAAATTAAAAGCGTTACGGTAAACGAAATAAAACTGCAAATAAAAGTAATAAAGAACAACAAAGCGCCGGGATATGATATGTTATTTCATTTCATTTCATTTCATTTCATTTATTCAGTCAATGGTTACAAAACCTTACAGACTAGAAATACAAATTTTCTTAAAGATAAAATTTAATAACACTTAAAAATAAATTGATTGCAATTTAGCCAAAAATATGGATCTGGACTGAGCAAAATCTAGATCGAGAGTTGTAAAAATTCGATTGAATTCCAAAAGCGACCTTGTGATGGGTGCAAACAATAAATAGTTCGATCTAAGCGTTTTAACATGAAACGGAAGTTGAGTACGTAGGACCCTTTGGGGTACATTAAAGCCAATTTGCTCGAAAAGGTTAGGGCAATTTATCATGCCAGAAATTATATCATAAACAAACATGAGAGAGTGCATTATGCGCCTTGACTTAAGCGATTTAAGGTTAATTAAAAGGCAACGGGCCTCATACGATGGGAATGGCTCATCAAAATGAAGAGGTTGCAGAGAAAACCGGGTAAATCGGCGTTGAATTCTTTCGATCCTGTCGGAATGTAAAGAGTAAATAGGGTTCCAGATTACTGAGGCATACTCTAACTTTGATCTTACTAGGCAATTATAGAGTGATTTTCTAGTGTATGGGTCTTTAAAATCACGCGCATAACGACGCAAGAAGCCCAAGTTAGAATTTGCCTTAGGTATAATATGATTGATGTGATTGACAAAGGTGAAGCCTGAGTCAAAAACCACACCTAAATCTAGATATTCATGTACGTTAGATAGGCAGGTGTTAGAAATAGTGTAAGTAGTGACAATTGGATTTGCAATTTTAGCAAAAGTCATTTGGAAGCATTTCTTTATGTTGAGCGACAGTTTATTTCTCACACTCCAATCAGATAGCTTATTTAGATCGCCTTGCAATGATAATGTGTCTGATAAACAGGTAATTACATTAAAAATTTTTAAATCATCTGCATAGAGTAAGAATTTTGAAGTACTAAAACAAGTTGTAATATCATTAATAAAAAGTAGAAATAGCAAAGGGCCAAGAATACTACCCTGAGGCACACCAGAAGTGGCAACGAAGGGGTACGATTTAGCATGACTAATTTCAACATATGAGACTCGGTTAGACAGATAAGAGTTTAACCAAGAAAGAAGAGTTGAGTGGAAACCAAGCTCTTCTAACTTCAATAACAAAATGCTATGTACAACAGTATCGAAAGCTTTCGAAAAGTCTGTGTAAACAACATCGACTTGATGACAAGATTTAAAGGCTGAGATGCAATATTGGGAAAATTCAGCAAGGTTTGTAACTGTGGAGCGACCGCAGACAAACCCATGCTGATGCGGATCAATTATTTCTTTTACAAAGAAATACAATTTATCTTTCACCACCTTTTCAAAAAGTTTTGAGCAGGTGGTGAGTTTAGAAATAGGCCTATAGTTTCGTACATCATTTTTATTACCAGATTTGAACATCGGTGAAACTGATGCAACTTTCCACCGATCAATAAAATCACCTTTGGCAAGGGAAAGATTAAAAATATGCTTTAAAGGCACACTGAGAGAGGAACTGCACTTTTTTAGTAAAAGTGGGGAAAAACCATCCAAATCTGTTTTTGTTGAGGACTGTAAAGAAGAAATGCTGTTCATAATATCAAACTTAGATACCGACAATGTCCCAAGGTCAAGAGAACTTGGAGAACAACTGGTATTTGAGGCGCTTCCACAGTCATGGACAAAATTTGAGCTAAAAAAATCAGCAAATAAATTAGCGGTTTCAGATAAACACTGAGAATGCTTATCACCAAAAGTCACACAAGTGGGAATGTTTGTGCAACCTTTTTTTGAACGTATGAAATTCCAGAAAGATTTCGGGTTGGATTTGAGTTCAACTTCATACCGAGCGATGTATTGATTGTATAACTGTTTATCAAGAGCATTAAACTCTCTTGAAAGTCGACTATACTCATCTTTAAAATTACAATTACCAGTGGATTTGTGCAGGTTAAAATATTTATTTCGCTTATTTTTAAGCCTTTTTAGGTTTCTTGTATACCAGGGGAGTTTGTGTATACGGGCGGGGCGTACAGGTACGATGTTGCAAACTACTTCTAAAACGTTAATAAGAAAAATATCAAAACATTCAGATGCTGATTTCGAGCTGAAGAGACTTTCCCAGTTTACATCCAAAAGCCTAGCATTCAAGTCTTCAAAGTTAACTCCTCCAAAGTCAAAAGTGCGCGGTTCATTGAGAGAAACTGGGCTAAAATTTAGCACTTCTAGAGTTATTGAGAGAGGAACATGGTGCATGTCCGGGCTACAGAGTGGAAATTCACACTCATCTAAATTGAAACTTAGGTTCTCGTCAACAAAGACAAGATCTAAAATATTATTCAGTCTATTAGGCAGATAATTAATTTGGATAAGATTGACACTAAATAAGCTATCAAGAAAATTGATCTCATGAGAATAGTTAATATTAGTAGGAGTGAGTATATTTTTGTCTAAGAAGTTAGACCAAATAATTTTATTAAGGTTAAAATCACCAAGAATACAGAAATGGCTTTCTAAATTCCTTTCACAGATGTTAACAATATTATTTACATGTGAATTGTCTAAACATTCATCACTATTAGGTGGTATATATGAAACACAGAAAAATACTTTACCAAAATCGCCAAAAATGCAAACACATAATTGATCGAGTAAGGAATCATTATTATAAAGTTGAATCATAGAAGAACGCAAAGTGCGTCTTATCGCTATTAAAACACCACCACCTCTGAATAAACCCGTCTTATCGGAATCACGATCCTTACGATAAGTATCAAAAAAATCATTATTAAGCCATGTTTCCACAAGTACAAAGACATCAAACTCACACCGTGACGTTGCTAGAAAAATATCCTTACTTTTTGTACGCATGCCAGAGATATTTTGGAAATATATATTTAATTTATTCACCGCACCGAATGAATAATAGTTATTTATCATTATCACCTTATCAGAATTAGTAGAATGACAGCTATTCTTTTTGTCGTAAACGAAATCTACTAACATTAATTCCCGCCGGCCACAGACTCTCATCTAAGAGTTTACTTAGATAATCCTCAGAGACGCCTAACTTAAAATTAATGCTACGTAAATTCTCAAGAGAGACATCTTTTTTGACAAGCATAGAACAAGAGAGATGATATCTAGGTATCTCAAACTTATTTACTACAAAATCAATAACATTATCTACAGTAACTGAGGGTTTAAAGGCCGATAAATGCAGCCACTCCTTATCTCTCCTATCTGGAGCGAAAATTAAAATCTACCTGAAAATGCCCTAAATATAGCCCTAACATATTTATCAAAGGTATGGAAAGTGGCAGTCATAATCCCGATACCAAAGCCAAACAAAGATCCAACACTTTTGACTTCCTATCGACCAATAAGTTTGTTGCCAATATTATCAAAATTTTTTGAGAAAATTCTGTTTGACTGTATTGAGCCAATTCGAACTGAAAACGATTTAACACCTCGCCACCGATTTGGATTCACATTTAACTGTGCAACAAATACACGGAGTGACAAACAAAACTGCGAGCGACATTGACAAAAAAGATACTGTGTTGCAGTCTACTTTGATGTACTAGCAAAGGCATTCGCCAAAGTCTGACACCACGGACTACTATACAAATTAAGAAGCTGGCTTCCGCATAGGTTAGGTTAGGTTAGAGTGGCTGCACCGTGCAGAGCGCGGAGCACACGTAGGCTGGAAAACCCCGTTGTGATACCACTGGCCGAAGCCATTTGTTTCTTTTCCTCCTCCTTCTACCGCCGAGTGCATTTTATATAGCACAAAAATTCGAGAACGCGCGGCCAGTCAAATCGTAGCGCTGAGATTTAGAGCAAATTCGTCAGAGTAGATCCCGCTACCCACTCTTTTGTTAAGCTTGGAACTACCTGTATATATGGGCGTAGACCCTGGGTTCAGGTCTGTGACCCTTTCCCACTCGTTCCTCTCTGGGATTCTTGTGGAGAATTAGTTATGTAAACAGAGTAGAGGAGTGGTATAATCTATATGTCGTATTTGTGCCATTGGTTATGCTTGAACGCACTTAATTGAATGTCAATAAAATAAAGTTTGTGGTTGTATCAGGCAAAATTTTGAGAACAGTCCGTTACAAACTCTAAGTGTAAACAACGACGCACTGGAAAAAGTTAATATTTTCAAATACCTAGGAATAATGATCGACGATAAACTAAAACAAAAAAAAAAAACAACAAAATGGATTCTATGTTTTCAATTAGAGCTCTAGCAATATGTGAAAACTGCATTTAATTCCATACATTAGTTTTTACATGATGCGCTTACAAACATACAGACAGACAGACCAAAATTATAAACATCTCAAAATTCGGTTCAAAAATGACCTATCTCACTTCAAAATGTATTGAAAATATGCTGTTATAGGGCGTTTTTGAATCGGCAGCTGAGATAGGGCGTTTTTCAAACGAATTCTCAAATACGGCGTTCTTGAAAAGTTTTTTGAGATAGAATGTTTTCGAACTGGCTGCCGAGATAGGTCGATCTTCCACTCAGCCATCGATATATTATGTACAGATATCGGCCTGTTGCAATTTTATTATTCTCAACCACTTTCGTTTGATACCCATATGACAACATTTTAGTTATCTTATAAATTTAACTGAATTAAAGTTTACAAATAAGTGGCAGCCCCCTTCAAAAATATTTTCAAAAGTAGGCTTCCTAATCCTCTTTAGTTTAATGTCCGTATTGTAATATTTCATTTTTTTTAATGAACACAATTTTCAAGTTGACAAATACCCTAAAAATATTTTCGGCATTGAAATTTCCTAGCCTCTTTGATGCCAATATTGCAATATTTAATTTATGCTATCAATCAAGTTAAATGAAAGTTTTCAAATAGGTGGCAACCTTCCACAAAAATATTTTCAGCTGTAGGTCTTTGCAAACCTCTTTCTTTTGACAGCCATATTGCAGTATTTACTTTACCGTATCAATTGACCTAAACTGAAATTTTAAACACAGGTGGCAACTCTCTAATTTTTTCTTCTTTATTGAAATCCAGATCTCTAGCGATACATCGGTAAAAACTGCATTCAATTCCATGTTTCGAGTGATGCGCGTACAGATATACAGACATACAGATTCAAAAATTCTAAAAATTGTTTATTTGGCTTCTGTAGCTCTAATAAAAACCCACCATATTAATTTTTCTTCAATATCTATAAGGTACGGACATCGGCCTGTAACAATTTTATTAAAGGGTATAGACATAGATTTCATTTATTTTATCAATTTAATACAATAAAACTTTTCAAAGAGGTGGCAACCCTCCCTAAAAATATTTTCGGTAGTAAAATTTCCTAAACCTCTTCAGCTTGATATCCATATTGCCACATTCAATTTATCTTCTAAATTAAATTAAATACAAATTTTCAAACAGGTGGCAACTCTAAAAAAAATATTTTTGGCTGTAAGACTTCTGAAGCCTCTTTCTTTTGATGCCCATGCAATATTTAATTTTCCTTATCAATTTACTCAAACTGCAATTTTAAAACAGGTGGCAACTCTCTAATTTTTTCTTTCTATATTTTAAGTTAGAACTCTAGCAATAAATCGGTGCAAACTGCATTCAAATCCATGCATTCGTTTTCGAGTGATGAGCGTGCAAACATACAGACAAAAATTCTAAAAATGGTTGATTTGGCTTCTGGTGCTCTATAGCGATGCCCGAGCTATTTTAGCCGGCAGTTCATTCTGCATCCTCCGGTGGATAAAGCCAAACTTCGAGTGACCAGAAGGCTGCACAAAATGCCAAAACCCAGTGCGCCTCTTGTTTTGACCAGCGGTGAGGTATGGGTAGCCATCGGGAAGGCGAAAGAAGCCAAAGCCATTGGACACGACGGAATATGCATGCTGATGGCGAAAAATTTGGGTCCTGCGGGAGTAGCGGCCTAACGGAGGTCCTCAACTTGTCTGTGGCCACTCTCGTTGTTGCAGACATCTAGAAGATGGGGAGAGTGGTCCAACTGCTCAAACCGAGGAAACCAGCCAACAAAGGAGAGTCTTATCGCCCGATAACCCTCTTTTTCCCGGTAGCGAAGACACTAGAGGCCTTGCTGCTCCCGTATTTCACGAACCACCTGACCCCAGCGAAGCATCAGCATGGGTTCCGTAAAGTGCATAGCAAAACAACAGCTCTTAACGCCATAAACACTCAGATAACACGTGGCCGTAACCGAAACCGCCCCTGTGAGAAAACTATTCTAGTAGCGTTGGACCTGTCCAAGGCGTTCGACACTATCAGTCATTCAACGCTGCTAGAAGACATAGAGGCCTCCTCACTCCCACAGGGACTGTTGTTGTTGTTGTTGTAGCGGCTACAACAAGGACCATAGGGACTCAAGGTGGTCGGCGAATTACCTGAGTGGTCGACACCCGTCAGTAATTTTCAGAAACTAATCCAGCAAGCCACGTAAAATTAAACAGGGGTACCACAGGGTGGTGTCCTGTCCCCACAACTGTTTAGTTATTACATCTCAAAGCTTCCTCAACCACCAGAGGGTGTCAATATTGTCTCTTATGCTGACAATTGTTCGACCATGGCGTCTGGGAATGGAATTGATGACTTGTAAACTGTTATCTCGCCGAACTTTCTCGCTTCTTCACTGCAAGGAGCCTTTCCCTATCTCCTGCGAAATCCCCGGCAACCCTATTCACCACCTGGGCGAAGGAGGTCAGACTGCAACTGGGTATTCACGTTGATGGCGTAACAATACCAACGGCGAATAACCCGAAAATCCTCGGAGTTACCTTCGACAGTCTTCTCTCCTTCTCGGCGCAAANAAGGAGGTCAGACTGCAACTGGGTATTCACGTTGATGGCGTAACAATACCAACGGCGAATAACCCGAAAATCCTCGGAGTTACCTTCGACAGTCTTCTCTCCTTCTCGGCGCAAACAACCGCTATTGTCAATAAAGTACAGAGCCGCAACAATGTCCTCAAGTCGCTGGCCGGCAGCACATGTGGCAAAGATAAAGAAACGTTGTTGGCAACATACAAGGCAATTGGACGGCCGGTTCTAAACTATGCAGCGCCCGAGTAATCGCCTGGGACTAGCAGGACACAGTGGATGCAGCTACAGACCTGCCAGAACACGGCACTACGAGCATCGACCGGATGCCTCCTGATGACACCCGAACACCACCTACACGACGAGGCCCAGATGCTCCCAGTCAAGGAGCATAACACAATGCTCTGCAAGCAGTTCCTTGTGGGGAGCCATAGACGTGGTCATCCCAGCGAACAGCTGCTTGCAGAAGAACCCTCGCCAAGGCACGTCAGGAGGCATATCTACGAACTGACGGACGAAGTCCTGAGGTTCATTAAACAGCCTCTGGACCCATCAGCCTACCGACAGGCGCTGAACGGAATTCACAAGGAATCAGTCTCAAATTATGTAGACTCCCGCCCTGTGAATGTCGTTCTAGGCAAACAACCACTGGACGTGGACGCGACAGAACTTTGTCTGCCTCGGGAGACCCGCACCACAATAGCCCAACTTCGCTCTGGCTATTGCAGCAGGCTAAACTCATACCTGAGCAGAATTAATGAGGATGTGCCAACCAATGCCCGGCATGTTGATAGTAGCCGCTACAACAACAACAACCGAAAATAATTTTTTCTCAGCCACCTAATACGCGGTATTGCATTTTGCGTATACGCGGTCAAACGACGATAATAGTGTTGGGAGTATCGAGTACTTTTGAGAATCGAGTACTTTCTTTAAATATATATATGCTGGTAACATTTCAATGCTAAGTATAGAAATCCCACTAGCTAGCAGGGCATGAATCACGTAACTTTGAAACGGTTGTCGTTCAAACGATACTGATAAAACGATGTCGTCAAGACACTGATTCATGCATTTGTTTTGCTGTTACCTGCTACTGTTACTGTTACTGTTACGTGAAGCAAAACTGGAATTGAGTGGACGATATCGCACAAACGATCGAACAATTTTTGGTTTTCATGAAACAAGACAATCTCAGTACGATATCGTCCAGACGATTGTCGTCATACGTGATTCGTGCCCAAGACTTTATTCAAATTAATCAGGGCTACCACAGAATCCATCGTAGCTTCGCTTTTCGTGAAATCTACGAAAGTGCTATCACAGAATCCGAATGGCTACGAACGTAAATTCGAAATTCGTAGAGAGCCTTCATTGAATCCGTTCGAAATGAAGATTCGTACAGATACTCTACGACGAGATTATGCTGTCGGAACAAAATTTAAAATCACTCAATCTTAAAAATAGTGGAAGAAAGCTGCATTTATTATACTCCAAATTTGTTATAGTTTGATATAATTCCATATATTTGTGTAAACGTAGACGTAAAATACCAATGCCATACATACATATGTATGTACATATGTACATACACGCATTCATCTGCTAGACGCTATTTAATGAATTAATATTTTGTATGAATCGAGGAAATAATAGTTTAGCAACAATTTATCAGGAAATAAACCAATTACTTTAATATCATAAAAATTACTTTAAAGAAAAAAATATTTTTCTATTTAAAATAAAAAAAACTAAGCTAAAAATAAACTAAAATATTTATTAAAAAAATAAACAAAAATTAAATAAAAAAATCTCCGCAGAACCACGACTCGGACTCGAACTCGGCTCTCTCAATTGGCAGTCTAGTGCTTTGCACACTCGGCCATTGCGCCTGATGGGGCAGCGTGAGCAAAATGCCATACATAAATGTCTGTTGTTTCCTTTGCATTAACTGATTTCGAATCAGCATTCGAAGCTGGCAACGATATTTTCGAGTTCACTCGGATTTAGTGATAGCAATTTTTTCGTATTCGTAGCAGGCATTTGAATTCGTAGATTTTCTACGATGGATTCCGTGATAGCCCTGAATATATTAATATCAAATAACGTCGATTGAATGCTACTTTGGAGTACTCAGTATCGATAATTTAAAAATCGGGCACTGCCGATCCTTTTGAGGATCGAGTTCTGAGTACTTTTGGTATCGATACTGCCCAACAATAGACGATATGTATATCGTCAATGTTTTTGCAAAACCGCCTAAACCGTCGTTGTGGCAAAAATGAGATTTGGTAAATTGTTATTAAAACAACAGATTTGTAAAATAATAGCTAGAGAAAATACCGCTTATTAAGGCAATACCTTTAAAGAATAAACCGTTTTTTCGCTCTCCTGTAAAATTTGAGTGCCGTAAGATAGGCGGTTTTGCAATTGGGCGATGGGCGGTTTTGCAAAAACATGGACGATATTCATGTCATAGCAAGAGTACAAAAAAATAAAATCACTTGACAAATTATACGCACAGTTACTACGTTTATGCGTAGCGAATTCTCGAAATCATTTCATAATTTTAATATACACCATATAATTAAAATCCAGAAATGGAGTTCACGCACTCAGTTTCTACTCAAATTTGACATAATGCANCCCGGCAGGATATCACCCTGATATAGGTGCGCTCCTCAGAGGTGAAAACCGTATGGTAGTAGGTGACTTTAATGCGCACCACGATCTTTGGCACTCAAGCCTGTCAAACGATCGTAGGGGAACTGACTTGGCTGAGCAGATAGACGATTCGACATTCTGCACAATGAATGGCGACGCACCCACCAGGATTATGGGCAGCTGCTTCAGCTCGCCAGACATAACAATAGTCAGCGCTGGTCAGAAAAACAGCATATCATGGCAACCTATACTGACTTTGGCATCAGACCATCTGCCCATAGTCATCTCGATCGATAAACCAACCGACTTTGCTTCCGCGGAGCACCGAACATATATCAACTTTTCTAAAGCTGATTGGAAAGGCTTCGCGGAATTTACTGAAAACACCTTCGCTGCTCTCCCCACACCAACCGACGTCCACCTTGGTGAACGTAAGTTCCGCAGGGCTGTCACCGCTGCTGCAGCTCGCTTCGTACCGGCAGGATGTATCACGGACCCACGTCCAAATTTCCCTGCTGAAGCGGCTGTTCTAGCCGATAAGCGTGATAGCCTTCGTCAGGCCGATCTCGGAGATCCCCGTATCAGGGATCTCAACGCGGGTCACTGTCCAATCCAACGAAGCACGACGACAGAGNAGGGCTGTCACCGCTGCTGCAGCTTGCTTCGTACCGGCAGGATGTATCACGGACCCACGTACAAATTTCCCTGCTGAAGCGGCTGTTCTAGCCGAT